>NC_080732.1:4472353-4772353 GCF_019097595.1 Hemibagrus wyckioides | reverse complement strand
TTGCAGTGTTGGTGGTGGTAATGGTAGTAGCAGTAGTAGCAGTGGTGGTGGTGGTAATGGTAGTAGCAGTAGTAGCAGTGGTGGTGGTGGTAATGGTAGTAGCAGCAGTAGCAGTGGTGGTGGTGGTAATGGTAGTAGCAGAAGTAGCAGTGGTGGTGGTGGTAATGGTAGTAGCAGTAGTAGCAGTGGTGGTGGTGGTAATGGTAGTAGCAGTAGTAGCAGTGGTGGTGGTGGTAATGGTAGTAGCATCAGAAGCAGTGGTGGTGGTGGTAATGGTAGTAGCAGTAGTAGCAGTGTTGGTGGTAATGGTAGTAGCAGTGTTGGTGGTGGTAATGGTAGTAGCAGTAGTAGCAGTGTTGGTGGTGGTAATGGTAGTAGCAGCAGTAGCAGTGGTGGTGGTGGTAATGGTAGTAGCAGTAGTAGCAGTGGTGGTGGTAATGGTAGTAGCAGTAGTAGCAGTGGTGGTGGTGGTAATGGTAGTAACAGTAGTAGCAGTGGTGGTGGTGGTAATGGTAGTAGCAGTAGTAGCAGTGGTGGTGGTGGTAATGGTAGTAACAGTAGTAGCAGTGGTGGTGGTGGTAATGGTAGTAGCAGTGGTGGTGGTGGTAATGGTAGTAACAGTAGTAGCAGTGGTGGTGGTGGTAATGGTAGTAGCAGTAGTAGCAGTGTTGGTGGTGGTAATGGTAGTAGCAGTAGTAGCAGTGGTGGTGGTAATGGTAGTAGCAGCAGTAGCAGTGTTGGTGGTAATGGTAGTAGCAGTAGTAGCATTGTTGGTGGTAATGGTAGTAGCAGTAGTAGCATTGTTGGTGGTAATGGTAGTAGCAGTAGTAGCAGTGTTGGTGGTGGTAATGGTAGTAGCAGTAGTAGCATTGTTGGTGGTAATGGAGTAGCAGTAGTAGCAGTGTTGGTGGTAATGGTAGTAGCAGCAGTAGCAGTGTTGGTGGTAATGGTAGTAGCAGCAGTAGCAGTGTTGGTGGTAATGGTAGTAGCAGCAGTAGCAGTGTTGGTGGTAATGGTAGTAGCAGTAGTAGCATTGTTGGTGGTAATGGTAGTAGCAGTAGTAGCATTGTTGGTGGTAATGGTAGTAGCAGTAGTAGCATTGTTGGTGGTAATGGAGTAGCAGTAGTAGCAGTGTTGGTGGTAATGGTAGTAGCAGTAGTAGCAGTGTTGGTGGTAATGGCAGTAGCAGTAGTAGCAGTGGTGGTGGTGGTAATGGTAGTAGCAGTAGTAGCAGTGGTGGTGGTGGTAATGGTAGTAGCAGCAGTAGCAGTGGTGGTGGTGTTAATGGTAGTAGCAGTAGTAGCAGTGGTGGTGGTGGTAATGGTAGTAGCAGTAGTAGCAGTGGTGGTGGTGGTAATGGTAGTAGCAGTAGTAGCAGTGGTGGTGGTGGTAATGGTAGTAGCATCAGAAGCAGTGGTGGTGGTGGTAATGGTAGTAGCAGTAGTAGCAGTGTTGGTGGTAATGGTAGTAGCAGTAGTAGCAGTGGTGGTGGTGGTAATGGTAGTAGCAGTAGTAGCAGTGGTGGTGGTGGTAATGGTAGTAACAGTAGTAGCAGTGTTGGTGGTAATGGTAGTAGCAGGAGTAGCAGTGGTGGTGGTAATGGTAGTAGCAGTAGTAGCAGTGGTGGTGGTGGTAATGGTAGTAGCAGCAGTAGCAGTGGTGGTGGTGGTGGTAATGGTAGTAGCAGAAGTAGCAGTGGTGGTGGTGGTAATGGTAGTAGCAGTAGTAGCAGTGGTGGTGGTGGTAATGGTAGTAGCATAAGAAGCAGTGGTGGTGGTAATGGTAGTAGCAGTAGTAGCAGTGGTGGTGGTGGTAATGGTAGTAGCAGCAGTAGCAGTGGTGGTGGTGGTAATGGTAGTAGCAGTAGTAGCAGTGGTGGTGGTGGTAATGGTAGTAGCAGTAGTAGCAGTGGTGGTGGTGGTAATGGTAATAGCAGTAGTAGCAGTGGTGGTGGTAATGGTAGTAGCAGTAGTAGCAGTGGTGGTGGTAATGGTAGTAGCAGTAGTAGCAGTGGTGGTGGTGGTAATGGTAGTAGCAGCAGTAGCAGTGGTGGTGGTGGTAATGGTAGTAGCAGAAGTAGCAGTGGTGGTGGTGGTAATGGTAGTAGCAGGAGTAGCAGTGGTGGTGGTGGTAATGGTAGTAGCAGTGGTGGTGGTAATGGTAGTAGCAGTAGTAGCAGTGTTGGTGGTGGTAATGGTAGTAGCAGTAGTAGCAGTGGTGGTGGTGGTAATGGTAGTAGCAGTAGTAGCAGTGGTGGTGGTGGTAATGGTAGTAGCAGCAGTAGCAGTGGAGGTGGTAATGGTAGTAGCAGTAGTAGCAGTGGTGGTGGTAATGGTAGTAGCAGTAGTTGCAGTGTTGGTGGTGGTAATGGTAGTAGCAGTAGTAGCAGTGGTGGTGGTGGTAATGGTAGTAGCAGTAGTAGCAGTGGTGGTGGTGGTAATGGTAGTAGCAGTAGTAGCAGTGGTGGTGGTGGTAATGGTAGTAGCAGCAGTAGCAGTGGTGGTGGTAATGGTAGTAGCAGTAGTAGCAGTGGTGGTGGTAATGGTAGTAGCAGCAGTAGCAGTGGTGGTGGTAATGGTAGTAGCAGTAGTAGCAGTGGTGGTGGTAATGGTAGTAGCAGCAGTAGCAGTGGTGGTGGTGGTAATGGTGGTAGCAGTAGTAGCAGTGGTGGTGGTAATGGTAGTAGCAGTAGTTGCAGTGGTTGTGGTGGTAATGGTAGTAGCAGCAGTAGCAGTGGTGGTGGTGGTAATGGTTGTAGCAGCAGCAGTAGCAGTGTTGGTGGTGGTAATGGTAGTAGCAGCAGTAGCAGTGGTGGTGGTAATGGTAGTAGCAGTGTTGGTGGTGGTAATGGTAGTAGCAGTAGTAGCAGTGTTGGTGGTGGTAATGGTAGTAGCAGCAGTAGCAGTGGTGGTGGTGGTAATGGTAGTAGCAGTAGTAGCAGTGGTGGTGGTAATGGTAGTAGCAGTGGTGGTGGTGGTAATGGTAGTAACAGTAGTAGCAGTGGTGGTGGTGGTAATGGTAGTAGCAGCAGTAGCAGTGGTGGTGGTGGTAATGGTAGTAGCAGTGGTGGTGGTAATGGTAGTAGCAGTAGTAGCAGTGGTGGTGGTGGTAATGATAGTAACAGTAGTAGCAGTGGTGGTGGTGGTAATGGTAGTAGCAGTAGTAGCAGTGGTGGTGGTGGTAATGGTAGTAACAGTAGTAGCAGTGGTGGTGGTGGTAATGGTAGTAGCAGTGGTGGTGGTGGTAATGGTAGTAACAGTAGTAGCAGTGGTGGTGGTGGTAATGGTAGTAGCAGTAGTAGCAGTGTTGGTGGTGGTAATGGTAGTAGCAGTAGTAGCAGTGGTGGTGGTAATGGTAGTAGCAGCAGTAGCAGTGTTGGTGGTAATGGTAGTAGCAGTAGTAGCATTGTTGGTGGTAATGGTAGTAGCAGTAGTAGCATTGTTGGTGGTAATGGTAGTAGCAGTAGTAGCAGTGTTGGTGGTGGTAATGGTAGTAGCAGTAGTAGCATTGTTGGTGGTAATGGAGTAGCAGTAAGAGCAGTGTTGGTGGTAATGGTAGTAGCAGTAGTAGCAGTGGTGGTGGTGGTAATGGTAGTAGCAGCAGTAGCAGTGTTGGTGGTAATGGTAGTAGCAGCAGTAGCAGTGTTGGTGGTAATGGTAGTAGCAGTAGTAGCATTGTTGGTGGTAATGGTAGTAGCAGTAGTAGCAGTGTTGGTGGTGGTAATGGTAGTAGCAGTAGTAGCATTGTTGGTGGTAATGGAGTAGCAGTAGTAGCAGTGTTGGTGGTAATGGTAGTAGCAGTAGTAGCAGTGTTGGTGGTAATGGTAGTAGCAGTAGTAGCAGTGGTGGTGGTGGTAATGGTAGTAGCAGCAGTGGTGGTGGTAATGGTAGTAGCAGTAGTAGCAGTGGTGGTGGTAATGGTAGTAGCAGCAGTGGTGGTGGTGGTAATGGTAGTAGCAGTAGTAGCAGTGTTGGTGGTAATGGTAGTAGCAGCAGTAGCAGCAGTGGTGGTGGTGGTAATGGTAGTAGCAGTAGTAGCAGTATTGATGGTGGTAATAGTAGTAGTAGTAGCAGTGGTGGTGGTGGTAGTAGTATTGGTGGTGGTGGTGGTTGTAGCAGTAGTAGTAGTAATAGCAAAAGTGGTAGTGGTGGTGGTAGCAGTAATAGTGGTAATAGTTGTGGTGGTGGTGGTGATGGTGGTAGTAGTAGTGGTAATAGTAGTGGTGGTGCTGGTGATGGTGGTAGTAGTAATAGTGGTAATAGTTGTGGTGGTGGTGGTGATGGTGGTAGTAGTAGTGGTAATAGTAGTGGTGGTGCTGGTGATGGTGGTAGTAGTAATAGTGGTAATAGTTGTGGTGGTGATGGTGGTAGTAGTAGTGGTAATAGTAGTGGTGGTGATGGTGTTAGTAGTAGTGGTATTAATCGTAGTAGTAGTAAGAGTAGTGGGGTAATTCATCTCTAATTAAAAAAAAAGAACCTGGGCTATTAACAATATAGATTATTGATTAATAATTTAAGTCTAAAGATCTAACCGAGACAATCAAGGATTTATAATCTCACAATCTTCTAGTGACTAATTGAGAGTTACAAGTTGCCTCACTGAGAGAATTCCACCTGAGACTGAAGGATAACTGCAGAGGTAAAGCAAGCAGTGAAGAGTGAGAGGGATAAAGAGAGTAAAACATGTTTAATGTCCTCAGGGCCACTAATCTCGCTCTCTGTCTCTCTGACTCGAAACACAACACTACGATATCAGAAACTTAACAAGAACATGGCAACCTCAAGAGAATTTTTTCTACTTTATATTTATTATATTTTATTATAATAAATATATATTATATTTATTATATAAATATTATATTTATTCCCAAAATTGCTTTTGATTCATCACATGCAGCATCTTCGTTTCTTACTCAAATAGGAAACTTTTTCAAATGCTTCATCACACACACACACACACACACTTTGTTTTGTCGTTAAATCTCCTCAGAGCATATCACTAATGAGGTAGAAAACACTCAGACTAGACTATTCAGACTTCTTTCTCGAAGCATGTGTGTGTGTCTAAGTGTGTTTGAGTCAATACAAGTGTGTTAGCGAGCGTGAACGCGTGAAAGCGAGACACTCCACTGAGCAGCCATTAAACATTACTTAGCTATATTGTTTGAATTGAGATGCTCTCTAAGAGCTCGGCTTTGGTTTGACCACTAAACGAATGAATAAATGAGCAACTGAGACACTCGGAGGAAGTCATTAAACAGAAGCATTCAGCTGCCGGCCAGTTAGTGATAAAGAAAGACAGTGTTGGGGAAAGTATTAAAAGGCAATAAATGGAGGATAAATGCGATCAGTCGAGCGTGTCTTGGCATATCTGATCGGTCAGCAGCATCATATCCATTGTGTCACCGAAGCACAGCTATGTAATTCTCAAGCATTTCTCAAATCTGCAACACAAACAAACAGCAACGCAAGACATTACCTCAGTCCTAGCTGGGGTAACGATAAATAATTCTCATTTCAGTTTCCGAAAGGAAGCAACAAATCCACTAGAGCTTTCCCGAGCATCATTTCTAATCCACTTACTGCGAGTCCTAGTGCGACCTATAAACTGAAAACCAATATTAAGTGCCAATGTTCATGTGAATTCATGTGTGTGCTTAAGGAGTCATAAACAAAGCACTGGGTCTTATTGACTTCCAGATGATGAATAAAAGAACTATGGGACTGATGTGGATTGTTTAATGGCACAGTGAGCTAAAAACTTACGAAATGAAATAGCAATTGTTTGCATTTGGGGCCAAGCAGAGAGGACCATGGGAAATTAAGAAAAGCAATGAGGTAAAGTCGCACGAGGGAAATATGCAAGTAATCGTATGTGACTTTGAAAACTTTAGAGAGAACATGATCACATGAGTGAGGCTCTGAAAGACAAAACATGCCAGGGATATAGTATATTAGCCACCTGAATTCAACAAATATTACAGCAAAAAAATGTTACTGTGTATAACATTTACTGTTTGGGAAATTGCAATAAAAACAGCTAAGACCCATCATAGCAATAAAAATCTTCTTAAGATGAAATGAGGAAGAAACCAGGATTATCTGGGTGACACCGAATAGTGGGATTAAAAATAATTACAGTACAGAGGTAAAAACATTTCAAACCAATCAGTGATAAATGCACTGAAGGGATACTCAGTATTCAGTATATTGTAATACAAATAAGAGACTTAGAACAGAAACAGGAAAGTCTTTATTATTACAGAAGCAGCTTTTACAAACAATTACCATGCAAGATTGTTAACTGAAGCGAAAAAGGAGTACCCAATGTAACGGTTTTATTCACCAAAAGACCAATTTCATTCCAAAAGCTTCTCAGTATTTAATTTATTCCTAAAACATCTGAACTCATCATCAAGTACTTTGCATTATCATACTTGGAGAAAAATTATTTAGAGAAAAATTCTCAACTGAGATTTTATTTTAGATCAATTTTATTCAAATTTTGTCGCACACACATCCCTAGACAGTACAACATGTAATAAAATGCTTTACGACTGTCTGTCATAAAAATGTGAATAAAAATAGAATAAATAAAGAATAAAAAGAGTTACAATAAAAATAGAAATCGACCATACCTGCACAAACAAATGGAAATATATATATATATATATATATATATATATATATATATATATATATATATATATATATATATATATATAAAATGAAAATAATGCATAATGTATTATGATGTATATCTGAGTGAGTTAATACACTATATTGCCAAAAGTATTCGCTCACCTGCCTTGACTCGCATATGAACTTAAGTGACATCCCATTCCTAATCCATAGGGTTCAATATGACGTCGGTCCACCCTTTGCAGCTATAACAGCTTCAACTCTTCTGGGAAGGCTGTCCACAAGGTTTAGGAGTGTGTTTATGGGAATTTTTGACCATTCTTCCAGAAGCGCATTTGTGAGGTCACACACTGATGTTGGACGAGAAGGCCTGGCTCTCAGTCTCCACTCTTATTCATCTTAAAGGTGTTCTATCGGGTTGAGGTCAGGACTCTGAGCAGGCCAGTCAAGTTCATCCACACCAGACTCTGTCATCCATGTCTTTATGGACCTTGCTTTGTGCACTGGTGCACAGTCATGTTGGAAGAGGAAGGGGCCAGCTCCAAACTGTTCCCACAAAGTTGGGAGCATGGAATTGTCCAAAATGTCTTGGTATGCTGAAGCATTCAGAGTTTCTTTCACTGGAACTAAGGGGCCAAGCCCAGCTCCTGAAAAACAACCCCACACCATAATCCCCCCTCCACCAAACTTTACACTTGGCACAATGCAGTCAGACAAGTACCGTTCTCCTGGCAACCGCCAAACCCAGACTCGTCCATCAGATTGCCAGATGGAGAAGCGCGATTCGTCACTCCAGAGAACGCGTCTCCACTGCTCTAGAGTCCAGTGGCGGCGTGCTTTACACCACTGCATCCGACGCTTTGCATTGCACTTGGTGATGTATGGCTTGGATGCAGCTGCTCGGCCATGGAAACCCATTCCATGAAGCTCTCTGCGCACTGTTCTTGAGCTAATCTGAAGGCCACATGAAGTTTGGAGGTCTGTAGCAATTGACTCTGCAGAAAGTTGGCGACCTCTTCGCACTATGCACCTCAGCATCCGCTGACCCTGCTCCGTCAGTTTACGTGGCCTACCACTTCGTGGCCGAGTTGCTGTCGTTCCCAAACACTTCCACGTTCTTATATACAGCTGACAGTTGACTGTGGAATATTTAGGAGCGAGGAAATTTCACGACTGGATTTGTTGCACAGGTGGCATCCTATCACAGTTCCACGCTGGAATTCACTGAGCTCCTGAGAGCGACCCATTCTTTCACAAATGTTTATAAAAACAGTCTGCATGCCTAGGTGCTTGATTTTATACACCTGTGGCCATGGAAGTGATTGGAACACCTGATTCTGATTATTTGGCTGGGTGAGCGAATACTTTTGGCAATATAGTGTATCTCACAATCATGATGTAAATGACAAATTTGTGACTCTTTTCCTCACAACTGCAAGTTAATATTATGTAATTGTGACTTTTTTACCTAGCAGTTGTATGATATCATGTAATTACTTTAGATTAGATTAGATGTTTTATCTCACATGCACGGTAAAGATGGCTAATTGTGGCTTTTTACTTCGCAATTGCGAGTAAATATGTGAGTTTAAATCCAATATTGTGTAATTATGAAGTTTTGTGACTTTATCTCAGGTAATATCTCAGAGTTGACACGTTTTATCTCACAGTTGACAGATAATCTGATGCAATTGTGACTGTTTACCTCTTTTTTCTTTTTTCTTTATTTGCCACTTTCTAACTGTGATTGGAAATGCCTTCCAAAAGAATATTTCATGTAGGTTATCGATCCTTGTTTACACACGACTGCCTGTGCTTTTATTGTTGTGGTTTGATTATTGGAGATGTAATTGTGAAATAAAATATTGCAGTAGTGAAATATTAGCTCATGGTTTAGAGAACAAAACTTGCAGGATAAATCTGTATACAGTGGATCTTCAGCATAGAAATTTTATATTCCCAATACGAAGCGTATGGAAACTGTACGGCTGCTTAGAAAGAACTGACCCATGGTCAAGCATTCCATTTCAAGAGTCCTAACAGGAAGTCGTGCCACCAAACTTGGGCTAAAAATAGAACAGACCACCCACTCCACCAATCTGTCAAGAAAAAAATGGGCAGAAAATCACGTAGCTGAAGGCAATGTTGGAATCGCGGGTTGACTCTTTTAAAACAGCTTTCACTGACTGAAAATATTTTTTGTAAACATCGTAAACTTACTTCATTTGGCTTCAGTTGGATTTCCACTGACACAAAAAAGTTTTGAACGGCTCTCGGATGAACACGCAGATTAGCCGGTGTTTCAGTTCGGTTCGGTTCGGTTCGTATGCCGAAAATTCTTTGTACGCCGACGCAAATTAATTACTTGCAAAATTTCAATTTTTACGGCGAAAATTCGTAAGGGAGGACATTTGTATGCTGAGGTTCCACTGTAATGCTGTATATTACATACACAAATGGTGGAAATGAGCTTCCATAATTTCTCCATTAGATAACTCAGAACTCATATATCATACTCACAGCTTTCATTGCTGAATTTTAAAGGTGACAACTCAGCAGCAGTAATATGTCAAAGCCAGGTCTCTGAACACACACACACACACCACTACCTCAGAGTGCTGAATATAAGGTCAAATCTGTCTGTCCTTCACCTTCACATGGACATTTCTAAGTTCTATAAAAGCTAGCTATATTTTTTCTTCCCTGCATCTTCAGGAGCGAGATGATGATCTTCATTTGCATGGTACAGATCTAGTGTGTGAATGTATTTACTTATAGATATGGTAAAGAGTTGTTACTGTCTACTTTATAAATGTGTGTGTGTGTGTGTGCACTTCTTATCCACATCCTGCTGGCTGCAGAGCTCCAAGCTTGTGTCCATGCAGCTTAGTCTACTACAGAGAATGATTTATTTATGGGATGCGGGTCCATCGCAGGGCGCCCCACACACAAACACACACACACACACACACGTTCACACATGTACACACATTCACACTTAAAGGCATTTTAGTGTAGCAGGAACACATAGGTGTACGTAAAGGAATCAAAATAGGGACACTAGTGTAAATTGAAAAATTATACTGGAAGAGCAATTCTAGTTTCCCCTTGTGTGTGTGTGTGTGTGTGTGTGTGCAGCAGGTGAATGTTTAAAGTGATTCAGCTGCACTCACTGCTGCTTTTTCAATTTTCTGATCCTTGTAATAAGGTTTCCTGCACTGACGGCCAACACTAAGCATCAAAACACACTTATCCTGTGTGTGTGTGTGTGCCTTTATTAGAGCCTTTATTTTCTTCACAAGAGTAGTGTTACATCTGGACATTAATGTATTGATCATATGCATTAGTACTCATGTCTATGTGTGTGTGTGTGTGTGTGTGTGTGTTTATTAAAGGCTTTAATTTCTTTACAAGAGTAGTGTTACTAATGGACATTAATTCAGTTCAGTTCAATTTTATTTTTATAGCACTTTTAACAATGAACATTGTCTCAAAGCAGCTTTACAGCAGCTTTGAGACCGGAGAGTGTGATTATAGATTATTATAAACACCGAAGTGTGTGATATGAACAATGTCCTTTCTGCAGTTATGTACAGTCTACAGTGTGATGCAGATACAGCATATGTATAATGGTAGTGTGTGTATTAATTAGGAGGTTGTTGTCGTCCACATAAGGCTGGCAGTGTTGCTTTGATATACCCAAATCCTCACAAAGCAGAATCCGGCTGAAGTTGGTCCATCTCTGGATGCCTCAGGATCCTCACAGGGTTGGCCTCTGTCTACTGGAGCTGGCACAATCCTCAGATGCCTCAGGATGGGTAGAAAAAAGGAACAGATGGAAAGGAATTAGCATAGCTGCCGTTCTTGATATTAGCAGCACTAGATGTGCATTTAATCAGATGTACTGAAGTACAAAGTTATAGGAGAAATTATGTGTATGTCAAGCTGAAGACATATGTCTTTAATCTACTTTTAAACTGGGAGACTGTGTCTGAGCCCCAAACACTGTCAGGAAGGCTATTCCAAAGTTTAGGAGCTAATTACGAAAACACTCTACCGCCTTTTTGTAGACTTTAATAAACATTAATGTCTTAGTAATATGCATTAGTAATAATTTTTAACAATGCATGTGTGTGTGTGTGTGTGTGTGTGCATTAAAGCCTTTAATTTCTTTACAGCTGGACATTAATTTATTAGTAATATGCATTTATGATCATTTCCATATATTATGTGTGTGTGTGTTTGTGTGTGTGTGTGTGTGTAAAGCCTTTAATTTCTTTACAGCTGGACATTAATTTATTAGTAATATGCATTTATGATCATTTCCATATATTATGTGTGTGTGTGTTTGTGTGTGTGTGTGTGTGTGTGTGTGTAAAGCCTTTAATTTCTTTACAGCTGGACATTAATTTATTAGTAATATGCATTTGTGATCATTTCCATATATTATGTGTGTGTGTGTGTTTGTGTGTGTGTGTGTGTGTGTAAAGCCTTTAATTTCTTTACAGCTGGACATTAATTTATTAGTAATATGTATTTATGATCATTTCCATATATTATGTGTGTGTGTGTGTTTGTGTGTGTGTGTGTGTTTTAGAACCTTCATTTTCTTCACAAGAGCTGCATTAAATCTATGAATAAATGTATTAGTAAAATTCATTAGTAGTAATGTCCTTGTGTGTGTGTGTGTGTGTGTGTGTGTTAATTAAAGACCTTTAATTTCTTCACAAGAGTGGTGTTTAATCTAGGAATAAAGGTATTAGCAAAATGCATTAGTAATAATGTGTGTGTGTGTGTGTGTGTGCATTAGAGCTTTTATTTTCTTCATAAGAATCATATTAAATCTAGAAATAAATGTATTAGTAAAATTCATTAGTAATATTTCTTTGTGTGTGTGTGTGTGTGTTAATTAAAGCCTTTTTTCTCCCAAAAGTAGTGTTTCATCTGGACATTGATGTATTAATAATATGCATTAGTAATCATTCTACAAATGTGTGTGTGTGTGTGTGTGTGTGTGTGAGAGAGAGAGAGAGAGAGAGAGAGAGAGAGAGAGAGCGAGAGAGAGAAGAAAAAAACGTACAATACTTTAAGCTATTAAGATTATTGAGCTCTCCACAGACAATCTGTGTATCCTATATAACAATATATATAATGTTAATCTGAATGTACAGAAAGAGAGAGAGAGAGAGAGAGAGAGAGAAATTTACATTTTGAACCTGCGATCCTTTCTTCTGTATGAAACTGTGCATTTATTAAAACAACATAATCTGAGCAAAGCATAAACATGGACATGGTGTGAGACTGGGATTAATCTCCGTCTCGGACCCAGAAGTGTTGAAGTGATTATTTCCTGTTACCTGGTTTAATGTTATGATTGAATTGTAAAAGACAGCAGAGAAGAGAAACTTCTCCACATTAGTGATCTTCAGATTGTCTCTCATATATATACATACATACAGTACAGTAGTGTACACACAATGCGTTGGCCTGGATAGACTCCTGATCTCAAACGCAGACCTGCAGCTGTTCCAGATGTCTCCTCATTCATGCAGGATTCATACTGGCTGTAAATATCCAGGTTTAAAGTGAATACCGAGTTTGTTTGTGCTGGAGGTCAACTTCCTGCTGCTTTGGACAGATGCCTAAAGGCACTAATACATAATTCAGACACACAGACACACACACACACACAAACATTATTTCATCTTTAGTTGTATCATGTTCCAGGCAGAAAGAGTTCCAGGATGACCGGCATATGCCCCTTAAAATGAGACCCAAAGATAAATTTAATACAAAAGTGACCAAATTATCATTTCAGAGAAACTTTCTAATTGTTTTAGAGACCAAGGTATCATTTAGATTTCCAAGGAACAAATATATAGCCATGTTCATTATGAGCTTATTATATAACAGTGTAAAGCTAGATGGATATAAGTAGATAAAATACACTGGCCATAAGATTATGACTGCCTGCCTAACATTGTGTTGGTCCCCCTTTTGCTGCCAAAACAGCCCTGACCCGTCATGCACTGTGTATTCTGACAGAACCAGCATTAACTTCTTCAGCAGTTTGAGCAACAGTAGCTCATCTGTTGGATCGGATCACACGGGCCAGCCTTCACTCCCCACGTGCATCAATGATCCTTGGCCGTCCATGACCCTGTCGCCGGATCACCACTGTTCCTTCCTTCAAGCACTTTGATAGATACTGACCACTGCAGACCGGGAACACCCCACAAGAGCTGCAGTTTTGGAGATGCTCTGATCCAGTGGTCTAGCCATCAGAATTAGGCCCTTGTCAAACTCGCCCAAATCCTTACACTTGTCCATTTTTCCTGCTTCTAACACATCAACTTTAGGACAAAGTGTTCACTTGCTGCCTAATATATCCCACCCACTAACAGGTGCCATGATGAGGAGATCATCAGTCTTATTCACTTCACTTGTCAGTGGATATAATGTTATTCCTGATTGGTGTATGAACATATACAAAGACATTTGGATCATTTGGTCCGCATATTTGATTTTGAAGTTTTACACAGGATGCCCTTCCTGGCGCTTTAACCCTCCCATTTTATCCAGGCTTGGGACTGGCACTGAGAGTTAATCCCCAGTGGCTGGGTTATTAGCTCTCTGCCTGGAAATCAAACCCAGGCCGCGGCAATGAGAGCACAGGATCCTGCTGCTGGACCACCAGGAGGCCAAACTGTAATCTCTAATTATTACATTAAAATGATAAAAAATATTTTTGGCATTAATTTTAAGGCTAAAACAGGCCTCTGTCTCCAAAAAAGTCTGATATTCTCAAGTCTCCATGTTTAGGGCTGTTTCAGGGCTGTAGATTTGCCTCATCACTGACTGTGTAAATAATAGCGGGTAAATCTCGTCTGTGTGATGGATGTCTTGCTGTCAGCGGCTCTTCTCTGCTCTTTCTGCTCCATCTCACCTCCTCGTTTTTCCTCCCTTGTTTTATTTAAAACACACACACACACACACACACACACACAAAAGCCAGACACAACAGCAAGAGACATGGGAGAAGGGCATGAAAACAAGAGCTATTTTGCAGACTTTTAAATGTGAGTAACAGATAAAGGTTGTGACTCTACGGTTTCATTTTCAGGATTGGTTTCTCTGACCCAGCATCTGCAGAAAGAAGAAATGCAGGAGTGTGTTACTGGAATAAATGGTGGTAGACTTTGGAGACACGCCTTGGGATATCTGTGGTGCTAGTAGTGAGTGTGTGTGTGTGTGTGTGTGTGTGTGAGAGAGAGAGAGAGAGAGAGAGTTCCTCTTCTTCATGTGTTTTGCCTGCATGTGTAAGTTGATCCATTCTTTTTACATAAAGTATAAAGAAGAAATGCAAATGAAGGAAAAGACGAAGAGCGACACTCCAAAATCCCCAACTGGATCGAGTAACAAGAACGGACCAGAGAACTGACCACTTTTAGGAAAATTGATACGCTGGACAGGATTTGAAAAAAAAAAAAACTGGCGAGTTTTTATGGTTTGGATAAGCCGAACCCGAAACAGTATGAGATAGAGAATGTTAACTCAGTGTGTGTGTGTGTGTCTGTGTGTGTGTGTCTGTGTGTGTGTGAGAGAGAGTGTCAGTAAAAGACGTGTATTTAATGATAATGAATCATTAATTCATATCATAATATTTAGTGATAATCTGTTTAATGTTATGCTGCTGTACATTAAAGAAATTCAATGAAACACACATTACCATAAGGTTAACGCTTAATATATATACATGTCATATGTCAATATCTGTATATCCCTAATGAATAGAATTCAACCGATGTTAATTATATACTTGTGCAGTGTCAAATAAGCACAAACACACACATTTTCCATTTAACATTCCATTTTCCATTTGAAATAAACTTTGACAAATAAATCTGAAATGATTGATAGCTGCGTTGGTGTTTTCAGCTCTCTGATATTAGCAGATTCCTAAGCAAAAAAAAAGTCTTGTTTGAGAACCATAATAGGAACTGTATTTGATTTTAATATTATAAAATTGTTTCTGCTTTAAATCATTTATTAGAGTGCAAAAAAAAAAAAATTAGCAAATCCAAATATCTGGAATATTGATATTAGCAAAAGTATTTTAATATTAATATTTTTTATTAGTTTTTCTTTGCAAACAAATCTAAGATTATTAAGGTTATTTCTACATATTATTTGTAATTATTTAAAACTTGGAATTGTACATGTAAATAAATGATTTAATAATATTATCATTTGAAATAATATTAATAATAATTTCACACACATGCACTATATATATTTTTTAGATTTTATTTAGATTTTTTTTTTCATATATAAAATCATTAAATGATTATGCAAATTAACCATAATAACATATTAAAAAATATATTAATATCTGCATGGTTTTGTGTGGCCCTGGCAGTGTGACTTCCCTGTTGTATCTCAGGATCAGCCATGTTGCTGTGGTTTTTATACCCATGAGAACGCTTCACTGTGCACAAAATATCCAGGTTCTTAAACCTGAACCTGGATAGGTCAGTCCGACAATCTACAGTCCTCCCAAACCAAACATCCACGGATACTGTAAATGCCACAGCCTACCTGCAATAAAACCTCCTTCCTCTCTTGTGCTATTTATCGTCTCAACTTCTGCTTCTAACCAGGCAGAAAAGAAGATTCTGATAAATGTGATCAGCGCTGCCTCTGATTGCTCGTTCACAGAACCAGAGAGAGTCATTTAGGAAGTAAAAACGAGGGATTTTAAATGGCGAGACATCAACTTCTGAGAAAGCCTGAGGCGGGAGCTTTGCGAGGGAGTACACACACACACACACACACACACACGCATAGACAGACACATGCTTTATTATGATTATGATTATTTTTCCAAGAATCACAGCTGAAAAAAAGTGTGTACAACCAAGAACGTGGGTAAGAACTGGGTAATCATGGGAGAAAAAAAATCCGAATCATTATGGTAAAAGATCCTGCAAAAAGAATAACCATTCGTGCATACGGAATTTCCCTCTCTGAGATTACAGCTCTGATATGATATCATGCACACTGAAGTAGGTTTCTTTTTACACGTTATTAACTTACACATGATATTTGCTGTTTGCGTATAATAAATTATGACGCTATAACATACTGGAAAGTGGAGTCAAAGGCAGATGTGAGTGTAGGTTGTTTATTGTGAGATGAAAACAAGTAGCATAAGCTTAAACAGTGGAAATTTACATTTGCATTTCTGGCATTTGGCAGATCCAGAGTGATGCACGAGAGCTTTGAAGTCTCGATCAATTAATACATTAACACAGGTCACATACCATCAGCCTAAAACCTGTGTTGGTAGTTTTTTTTAGTTATTATTTTTTAAACAACATACAATACATAAAGCAAACAGGAAAATAAGAGCTAGTTTAAGTGCTTTAGGAAGACGGCCAGAGACACGGCTTTACAGACATCTAGGGGAAGTTAATTCCACCACCAAGGTGCCAGAACAGAGTCTAGATGTATAACTACCTCTTACCCTGAGAGATGGTGGGACCAGTCGAGCTGTACTAGTAGAGCAGAGGGAGCGAGGTGTAGTGCGAGGAGTAATAAGAGCGTCATAATGAGGCAAAAAACATCCACAAGACTGACTACAGGACACTTTGTGGCACAGGCATATAGGGGAAAAATGAAACATGCAGAATCGAAAACTTAAATAGGGATGCTAATGAGGCGTAACATGAAACAGGTGTGAGTGATCAGTGACGTGACATGGTCATGTGACTATCTAGGGCTGGTGGGTAATGCCGTTCAGTCCTGATATACAGTACATGCATGCAGGAGTTGCAGTGATGTCACTGTCACCTAGACGTTACTGATCCCAGTCTGTTTAATGAATGAATCTAAACACATTCATTATAAGACCACAAGCAAGCAACAGTTTAATATCAACCGTGAGGCTTGCACATACAAAGGAACAATGATATACATAGCAGCACAGTATGACTGTAAGATAAACCTTCAGCATAATCCTCATATGGTTCATTTAAAATAAGACCTTCAGGTTCATTGCCAGAGTTTTGAACAGAGCTGAGCTTCCGCTATCAATTCTCTGTACTTTTTCTTGTTCTTTCTTTTCCAACATGTCATTGCACTTCCATCAAAATAGCCACAGCTGCATAATTAATACTCCTAAGCCTTTTTTTTTTGATCTACTAATACATTTGTTTGAGCAGCACACATGCTGAGACTGTCTGTGTAGTTCCTCTCGAGATGATCATCTGGAGCCGTGACCTCGTACACTGACCATCTGTGCACATGCAAAAACTTCCTGTAGAATCACAGCCATTAGAAATGACTAATTAATTAAACCATGCATTCCCAAACTGGCATGATTCACGTCCAGTGCGGGACATTTTTAAGGGCTGTATATTTAAAATGCAACTGGCCTCATCGACAATATCCTGGATCCACCACGGTCTCATATCCATCTGCTTGGACATTAAGGATAAAGCTCACTTTGCTGTTTCATATGTGATACATTAACTCAGGCCTTTTTACTGCACCTTCCTACCTCAAACTGTGAGCATTTCCACTGGATCATTTTTATACTTATGTTTACTCACAGATATGTTTTTATATATTATATTTTTATATTTATGTTCATAGTTTCATAGCTTTATAGATTCTTCATATTATGTTTTCTTCTCTTTAACTTTTCTCACATTACCTTATCAATATTACTTTTATTTCTTTCGAATTAGAAGAATTTCGGATGTCATTATCAAGCAGCAGCACACTAAGACACTGATAAATTCCTTGTACATGTAAATCCACGGTACTTAGATGTAAAGCTAATTGAACATTGAGACTGAATTGAATTGAATTGAATTGAAATATTCACTCTGCTGTATTTATGCATCTCCAAAATTTTGAGCAAACTAAAAACAAGCGAGATTTTGGCACAGGTTCTAATTTTAATTCTTTTCGAACATTCATATTCAACATTCAAGTTGAAGTGACACAAATCTGATTATCTCTATGAGAGTTTTTAGAACACAAAAAAATCTGATCAGACCTGGGAGACTTTTATGTGATCTTAGATCAGATACATATCCATCATGGGACCACAAAATATGATGTACATGTTTTCGTGTGCATGCTAGTGTTTTTATCTTCATATTCATCTTACACAACAAACAACACAAGGATGAAAAAAAGGTGACTGCCTTGATATTTTGGAATAATAAATAGTGTTTGAAGCAATCGTTCAAGAAATTGATATGTGCATGTTTCAGGGAAGAGGAATGTTCTCATTTAACTCATTTAAATCAAATATTGGTAGCTTGTCAGGTTTATGAGCTTATGAATGCGAACGATCGTGAAAATATAAAGCTAACAAGAGCAAAATATCCGAATTGTAATATAATGTGAACGTAAGTGTTATTTTCTTTATTACGGCTCTGTACTGGAGCTGACTAGTGCGACGTTCTCGTAAAATTGATTATATCTGTAAACATTTGTTTATAGCCACAGCTCTGAAGCTTCTTGGATAAAATGTGAAGCAGAAATAGATGAAGCAGATCATCTATCAAGCTGAGGAGCTTAATCAAGCTCAGCGATGGCAGAGAGCTCATATATAAAGGAGACTTGCATAACAGTGAAAACCAGAGGGACACATAATAATATGTCTAAATTATAGTATTATTAATGTATTTTTGCCAAGAATTGACACTAATTTTGTTAAGGAAATTAAGGCACCGCTACACTCACAGAGGTCCTGATGAGAGTGAAGGGAATGCTGAGGTGTTCATGCGCATCATCAAGGATTAGCCTCATTAAGCTCCTTCGTCCCTGTCTGGGTTTCTCCATTTCCTGTTTTCACTCTCCATGTGAGTTCACGCTGCGCCATGTAATCAATCACGCCATTCTCTCACCATCTCAATCCAACAGACAGAAGGAGATCACACACTCCATCAGTTCTCACATGGACAGTGTCCTTCTTCACAGCCCTCCACAATTATGCAGCACATGTAGTGTATCACTGCATGATTCGCCTGCATGTGAGAGGGATATATTCATATATTCTTCATCACAGAATTTGAAGAATCATCTATCAGGAAATATCCATTTATCATATAGTCATTTCAACAACTCACATTTACAGCACTGGGTACACAGCCTTATCCAGACTTACTTACATTCATCTCATATCTTATACAAATGAGCAATTGAGGGTTAAGGGCCTTGCTCAAGGGCCCAACAGCAGCAGCTTGGTGGAGCTGGGATTCAAACTCACAACCTACTATTGACTTGATTGCAGTTTTGTTTTTTTTACGCTTGTTAAAATGGATGTATAGTTTGCATCACATTATATGTGAATTGCACTGTAAGGACTGCTATACTCAGTTTAGTGACAATAAAAGAATCTTCAATCTTGTGGGATACCAATTTTGTGTATTTGCTAATAAAGAGCTGCCCACTTCTGACGACATGAATGGCAGCAACCACTGGCGACTAGATGCTGGAGTGTCAATGGAAGTGGAGTGGAATGTAACAAAAGTTTAACTAATCAAGTGAAGAGACCAAGACCAGTGTGAGTATAGAGAGTAGAGCGTACATGATCCATGACAAACAGCACACACTGCTGAATTTTATTCACAAACGCCAAATCTCCAACCAGAATGTTTCATGTCAGAGGCAAGGACACGAATGCTAGCCACAACACCCACTGATAAATGTTATTACTATGGCAACCTGTGGTAGGAACGTCTACTGGTGACTTCACAGTACAGTGACTGGTGACTATGTATGAAGTAGTAGTAGTCATTGTCATATATGTATAAACTTAAAAAATCATATAAATAAAATGAATATAAATAAACAACAAGGCCCCTTTTCCCATTTTCATCTTTCTGTGACATCAAAAGACATCTGTCTATCTCTTTTCACGTGAAGCTCCCTCCTGACCTTTCCTCAAGCTTTCTTGAAGAAGCACACTGAGTAAGATTGGCATTTCCCCAGAAATTAAAATACAGAAGAAGAGAAGATTGCTTTCTTGGAAATGCCACCATGTTTACTGGACCTGAATATCAGCCTTATATTTCCATCACGGAGGAAAGATGAGTTCCTCAGAGGCCACTGCAGATCCTTGGATGTTTGGGCCATAGTGAATTCTGGACGTTCCTTTCTTCATCTTTGTCCCATTGACCAGCTCGACAAAAGCCAGTAATGCTACAGGACATGAACAGAAATGAAAAGATATAAAAGAGAGGGGGGGGGGTTTGCTGGTAAATTGAAGCTTGTACTTTAATCAGAGTGACTTGACAGATAGAGCAGACAAAAAGGTCTTCAGACAGCTAGAAAACTGTAGATGAGAGAGGATTTTGGGTCCAAAAGTGGACAAACAACAACAGCAGCGGTCACTATGTGCTTACAAACTAAAAGCGACACGAGGGACTTGTGTAGAAATAAACAATGTGTGTGAAATGTGAAAAGGACACAACAAAACTAACCAAAATCAAAGCCTTATTCATCAATCTGTGAGTAAATTTGTGTCTCAAAATTTATGCCATATTTCCAAAACGTATTTATTGATTTTGTTTGTATTTCCCTATTGATAAATAGCAATCACCAATAATTTATCAGGCGCATGCACACCACAGCGACACATTCCTATTTGATGATACCCACAAAACTCCATAAAAGGCAGAGAAAGCACAAAATGATTCCTGAAAAGCTTCTCTGAGGCAGAAGTTAAAGTATTTTTGACTCATGTCCACAAGAACAAGCAAAAAATAGCAGGATATCTGGTGAAGTCTCAGCACTTGAACGGACAAAATATAGAGATAAATTAGAGGTGAATTCAGGTGTCATCCATCCAGCACAACATAAGGGAGATCAAAAGGAGATCAAATGACCAAACTGTGACAACTAGGACAATGCTTTTTCAAACTGACCATGACTTGGCAAAACGAAATCAATTATAAGCCAGCTTTCATCCTTTGAAAAAAAAGGTACCAGTACCTAAATATCATTTCTCATAAAAGCTTCATGTGTTAACTGTTGCAGTGAAACAAATTCTGCTCTTTGGCTTATACTAGAAATTATGAAAATATGAGCATATACACGGGATATAGGATCTGGCACACAAGTGGAGGTATGGAGAAGATTCTGATTGGCCAGAGATTTTCTCTAATCATTTCTAAGTAAAAGTTATCAGGAAAGGAAGAAAGAGCAGAACAGGATGTATAATTCTGGTTGTGATTAAGCAGAAACTGTGACACTTTCCTCAATTGTGACAACCCCTCTCTTTCCTTTATGCTATTTAGTCTTATATTTAACAAACAGAAATATTTAGAAATATTTAATTGAGTGCATGTTGTCTATGTATAAAGATGCATCGCAAATTCTAATTCTCGGTCAACTGAGGTTTATATTAATTAATGTTCTTGGGCGTAGATCAAAATTGGTAGTAGAAGATGAAGATTTTCTGAATTTATATCCTAAGTGTAAACGCCCATACAAATGATTTACACATAAATCTGCTTGTATCAAGCCTTTTAAATGAACAAGGCCCTTTGTATTATAGATGTTCACTACTCCTAAGTTACCAGCAGTGCTTCAACAGTGGAAATGAGCTCATTATCAGAACTAATTATTAGAGCTAATTACAAGTAATACTTTTCTAATTGTCAAGAATGTACATTTCAGTAACTGAACTAAGCCTGGATCATGATGGATGACTTGTTTATATTATAAAAAAAAATCTCTAAACTAAAGCATAAATCAATCAACCAGTGAACAGATATCCCCCAACAATCTCCATGTCTATTTAAATCCCAGACACTTTCATTAAAATCAAACATTCACATTCAAGTTTCAGAGTAAATGACAGAATGCTGACGCAGGCATGTTTTCAAGGTTGTTCGCTTCAGTGATAAACATTCAAGTGTGTAAGAGGGATTTGGGAAATAATACATAATACATTATCATTCTCCATCCATCAACATAGTCCAAAAAATTTGGGTGAGCAGATTAGAGGGGAAAAAAGAATTTAAAAGTTCGTTTTTTGAAGTCTCTGGTTGAAGTGGAAATGAATAAATGATAAAAAACGGCTCAGAGGGATGAAGCTCTTGATGCTGATTGATGTGTAGAATTACTTCATGATAGATAGATAGATAGATAGATAGATAGATAGATAGATAGATAGATAGATAGATAGATAGATAGATAGATAGATAGATAGATAGATAGATACATAGATAGATACATAGATAGATACATGGATGGATGGATGGATGGATGGGCGAGTTGGGCGGGTAGCCAGACAGACAGACAGACAGACAGATAGATAGATAGATAGATAGATAGATAGATAGATAGATAGATAGATAGATAGATAGATAGATAGATAGATAGATAGAT
This sequence comes from Hemibagrus wyckioides, assembly GCF_019097595.1. Classification (NCBI taxonomy): domain Eukaryota; kingdom Metazoa; phylum Chordata; class Actinopteri; order Siluriformes; family Bagridae; genus Hemibagrus; species Hemibagrus wyckioides. Next base: position 4,750,298 of record NC_080732.1, on the reverse strand, counting down.
AGATAGATAGATAGATAGATGGATGGATGGATGGATGGATGGATGGATGGATGGGCGAGTTAGGCGGGCGGGCGGGTAGCCAGCCAGACAAACAGACAGACAGATAGATAGATAGATAGATAGATAGATAGATAGATAGATAGATAGATAGATAGATGGATGGATGGATGGATGGATGGATGGATGGATGGATGGATGGATGGATGGGCGAGTTAGGCGGGCGGGCGGGTAGCCAGCCAGACAATCAGACAGATAGACAGATAGACAGATAGATAGATAGATAGATAGATAGATAGATAGATAGATAGATAGATAGATAGATAGATAGGCAGGCAGGCAGATAGATAGATAGATAGATAGATAGATAGATAGATAGATAGATAGATAGATAGATAGATGGATGGATGGATGGATGGATGGATGGATGGATGGATGGCTAGGCGGGTGGGCGGGCAGGCAGCCAGACAGGCAGACAGACAGACAGACAGACAGACAGACAGACAGACAGACAGACAGACAGACAGACAGACAGATAGATAGATAGATAGATAGATAGATAGATAGATAGATAGATAGATAGATAGATAGATAGATAGATAGATTAAAATTGACAATTGACAATCTTAGAAACTAAATATGACGAATCCTGTATTTTCTAACAAACACAGTAGCATGTCATTTTTAGCCACGTCATCTGTTTATACTCCTAATTCCACAAAGACATTACATCTGAAAGCCCTAATTTCTCACCAGACAAGAACCAAATTAGATTTGTCATTTTTCTATTAGCACATCATTGTATTTCATTATCATAACTTTGACAAGTCCAAGTGCTCCACCTCTGAACCCTGTGTAACTCTGTGATTTGTACTGAATCCAAGTATCCATTTTGCACATATGGAGGCTGCTGTTATAAAAGAACACATCACAATAGCACAACTCTTCTTAAAAGTAACAGGGGAGTGAATGGATGAGTGAATTATTGGAAAAATTCCCACCCCAAAGAATTGTCATAATGACTACACTACAGACCTGGAACATTCTCTATCCTACAAGGGGATTATGGGGGAAAATCCTAAAGTCAGCATTAGATATTCTAGCAGGAAACAATCCTGTGGTGAAACTTTGGACAGGATTTGCGGCTCTTTTTCTTCTCCATGAGAATAATTATTCACAATATTAATTCCTTCTGGAATTTACTTTTCTTGGGAATATGTTCATTCTAAGGAGGAAGGGAGCAAAAAAAAAAAAAGAGTCATTCAGAGATTATGGCAATCTCTGTATGACAACAACTGCAAGGATAATCCTTTGCCTTTGAGGAGTAAAGATAACTTTTTGAACTCCATCTAAAAGAAATCTCTGTCTGAGAGGAAGCATGTCCATCCGAGTATGGCAATTTGGATAATAAGCTAAACGCATTTGACAGTGAAACATGACCGGGTTGATCTGCACTGACATAACTTCCTCTCAGGTATTTACACTGAAGTGTGGAACCTCTATTTTTATCAATTGAACTTAAATGCTGCTGCTTTCTTTCACCATGGTTGGGTCACCTTACAAAACGGATGCATCTACAAGGAGCTGGAATATAAATTCCAATTTTATTTTTATTTCTCACATACACAACCATGCACAGTATGACATGGATGTTTTTGAGTGTCCATGATGTAAAAAGTAGAATTGAAATAGCAAAAGAAAATATAAATGAAGTGAATTAGAATGAAATGAAATTAGAATTTAAAAAAATAAGGTACAATAAAAATAAATAATAAAATGATCTGCACAACCAAATATATATATATATATATGGCTTGCTCATTGGGAATAAATATTTTAAGAAAAATAAATATTAGAAAAAATATATACATTCAAATTTTTATTCTGAATTTTCAGACTTCTGTAATACTGAAAACACACACAGCATATGCAATATTTGCTGTGCAAAAATCTGCCTGATGTATGGGTGTTGAAAATTCCAGAAACAGCTCAAGCTCTAGTTTTATGTTGTCCTGCTTAACGGCCCGAATATACTGCAGGACGAAACTCCTCCTTATTCTCTCTCTGTTGGCCTCCAGGGAGCAGAAATTCTTCTCTGACCGCAACAGAAAGAAGAGTCCATAGCTTGGATGGCTAAGGTCCTTCACCATCATCCTGGCCTTGATCCACCCCCGCTTGCTGTAAATAGACTGCAGGTCACGGAGCTCAGTGCAGATGATACTCTCAGCTGATTGCACCACCCTCTGGAGAGCTTTCCTGTCCTGCTTGGTGCTGTTCCCTCACAAGGCTGTAATGTGACATTCTACTAGTGTCCACATTTCTAGAGCACTACAGAAAACAAACAAAAATAGATGGAATAATGGTGGTGGAATTAATCTGTGGTCCACAAGACTGGAATTTAATATTACTTATAATAGTACGTGAATGTCTTCAAAAGCTTCTTGCCTCCAAACTTTACAAACAATATAGTGCTTTTTTTCTGGAACAGAAATGCAGCTATTTGGAGATAAAACAAACAGAGACATGAATGTAGCTGAAAGGCCCCAGTCTCGTACCGGCAAGCGCTCTGCAAACTTTAAAAGTATTTAAAATCAATAGATGAGTTACATTTTTTCTCACCGAACCAACCCTCAGGACAGCTTTTTATTTTCAGAGTTTAAACAAAAGAAATCTAACCTCTTCAACATGCACATGAAGTACAAAGTAGAAGATGGATAGCTGTAGAATTCTGAAAGCGGCAAAATACTCGAGTAACAATTCAGGAAAGTAAGAAAATATGGCTTTATATAGATGCCTCCAAGGCTGAGGTTGAATTAAAGGAATGTAACATTAACAGCACTTTTATTATTAATTGTAGAGTATGGAATGAAGTTTATTAGGATACCATTTGCCCTATTCTGTTAAACTGGAGTCTGGAATGTTGGATGTAGACAATTCTGAAAAAAAAACCCACCATGAAACAGTATCTACAACCCCCATACACCCCTATTCTCCCTAGCCTGGACACTTATAAAGCTTATGAAAGCCATTAATGAGGGGAAAAATGCTTATGAAATCCCATGTTGGAAACTGAGCAAAGACGGGGAACAGGTTCTCTGATCAGATATAAGAATTTAAATTTTTGGTCTTGGTAAAAAGTGTTATGTTTAATGGAGTATCAACAATAATCATCAGCCTGAGATGACATCTCCACAATGAAGCATGGTGGTGGTAGGAATGCTGCAGGGGGAACTAGGAAAATGGTCAGTGTGGAGGGTTAGATGCACCAGTCCTAGATTAAAATCCCTTCCAGCCTACAAGAGCCTGGGACTTAAGACAGAGGATCATCTTCTAAAAAGAAATGCATATGTTTAAACCAAGAACTTGAATCTGTCATAATGGTCATAAATTTCAAAACCTAGACTTCAACCTGATTGAGAATCTGTGGCAAGACTTGAAAATCTGTGCTCCTCAGTGGTCTCCATCCCAAAATGCCAGGATCCAGATGTGCAAAGCAGTTAAGAACATACTGTATCTCAGAAGACTTGCAGTGAGGCAGGTCTACCATGTATTGATCCAGGGGGTGAATATTTATACATATATGTGTGCTTTTTTGTCTACATTTACAACATTTATCCAGAGCAGCTTACAATTGAGCAATTAAGGGTTAAAGGCCTTGCTAAGGGGCCCAGCAGTGGCAGCTTTGATGCACCTGGGATTCAAACTCACAATTTTCCAATCACTAGTCCAATACCTCGACCACTGATCTAGCACTTCTAATTAGCTTTTTTGTCACGATAAAAAATGGAGCTTGTCGAACAAATCAAATGAAAAGTCTGATTAAGTTTATATCATTTTCACAGTTTAGCAATACAAAATGCTGAAGTTCAAAGAGGGTGAATACTTATGCAAAGCACAGCATACAATCAAAAGCGTGTCTGCATGTGTGTCTAAGCCTAAATGCCTTATTTTCCTTTGCCTTAGTCAATTTCTGAAACCTATTTCACAAGCTTTAGAGTATTTGTTTGGCGATGCATATCAGGCACATAATCCAAACCAATTCAATGCTTAGTTGAAGAAAGCAGGATGGCTTTAGGGCTGATGGAAAGTGATTACTTTTCTAAGGGATTTATCTATTCTATATTTAACATTTTCTAACAACAACAGTACTCAGCACTGATCATTTCATTTAGAAAGAATTTAGCTTCGAAGTCACAAAGCCCCTTGTTTACAGCAAAAACTCCCGAATACCAGCTTAGCCTTACAGGAGACGAATAAATAAATCAGATAAAGGGTTTTGTACTAACATGATGCTAACAGGTACACACTGCTAATCAGATTATGCTGTTTCAGCTCTCTTTCTACTGGCTATATCAAACTAAAAGGGTTACAAAATATGCTGCTCTCGGAGGAGCCAGGGCAAGATTTTTATCTCCAGCATATTCTCAAGCATATTTATCATTGCTCTACTACTCACTTAACCTGCCGTTGCTTCAAACTTGGAAAGCGCCCAAAACACATTTCAGCGACTGTTCCAAAAGGAATAGTTGCTATGGCATTGTAGCACAATATAAAAAGCATTAAGGCTTCATGTATAAATCTGAGCTCAGAAATGTCCACACTGTTAAGTACAACAAATGCAGTGGAACAATGCACGTTGTTTTAGGGACCATTTATGCTTAAAGTGATAAATTGTGCCACACTGTTACCACTAGCTAGGGAGAAATTTGCCTGAAACTCTGGAGAGAATGGCAACATGGTCAAAAAAATGGTAAATGTTGGTTATTACATGGTATTAAAAAATAAATCTAAGGTCAATGTCTCTGTCCTGTCATTGATTTGTTGTCCTACTGTGTTCACCTGTTCTGTGCTTAGATCTGATTATTTTGTCTGCTTAATCCCTGTTTTGTCAATACGATCCCTCTTGCTTATGCTTTCATTCAGTTTTATCCTCAATTTCAATGTTCTGAAGTATTTTCTAGTTGTACACTTCTTTTGTTTAAACCCTGGCCTGTTTTCTTTATTTATGATTATGGATTGTCCTTGATCTTGCCTGCCTGTATTTTGCACACCACTATGGACATCATAAAGCACATCCCAAGTTTACACACTTCTGTCCTGCCTCTCACAAAGCTTCCTTTAGTGGCCCACTGACACCACAGAAGAGCATCATGACCACTTCTGGGAGGAAACAAGCAAAGCATACCAATAGCCCATAATCCCAGTCCATAAATATTTAAAATCCAGGAGAGATTTTTTCAATGTCTAGACCAATACATCAGTGAAAGGAGATGTTTGACTGGCCACACAATGACTAAGTCACTCGCTAGTCAAACTACAGAACAGCTGAACAACAGGTAGCACACAGTGAGTCCTTCATTTTGTAGGTATTAATAGTCTTTAGTCATATAGATCAAGGATTATCTTTCTATTGTGTTGGATTTAATTTTGTTATATTGGGCAATAGAGAGGAGATTAGCACGAGAGAGAGAGAGAGAGAGAGAGAGAGAGAGAGAGAGAGAGAGATTGTGTCATGGATTGGTAGTATGTCAGTAGCACTGAATGCAGGACCATCTGCCTCTCCATCTATGGTCCACTCACTGTCACGATTCAGCTCAGTAGCTCATCCACACCATATACCTTCAGTGACTGCCCTCATTTATCTTTTCTGAATAGAAACTACACCCTTAAACTCTCTGTAAAAACACAGGCCATCCGTCTGCAGTATTATGATACATCTGTGAAGAACTCGTAGAAAGTAGATTTGTATTAACATGAATTTGTTTCTGTTTCTATTTATGCCTCAGTGCTGTTGAATTGTCAAGTCTGTCTGGTGCTGTTAATCTTTTCGAATATAAAGAGCATTTCTTCTGTTGCCTAACACGCTGTTAAACACTGACAACACACAAATGACAACTCACACAGCGGTGTAAAGACCCAGCAGAGACTGAAGAGTGTTTACAGTTCCACAAAAAAAATTCTCCACCCCGTTCAATCTACACTTTCTGAGAAAAAGGAAGACATCCATAATTTTCTCCTAGTGCATTTTATCCACTTTGTGTGTGATGGTGATGAAATGCTCCATTGCAGCAAAGAGCAATTTCTGCCACATCTTAGTGGCTGAGATAAGAAACATCAGAACAAAAATAGCATATAATGCCTCGCTACAACTAAAACTGTACTAATTCTTATATGTTTAAGATTTGTCGCATTTGTTTTTTTTGCTTAAGACAAAAATTTACACTAGTGCAACTTCAGACTTTAGGCATTTTATTGTATAGCCATTTTAATGATGAGCTCTATGATTCGGTGTCTCTCTGACTTCGCCTCCCATTCACACCACCCCTGACCACGCCCACATACTATCCGTCATTGCCGATTTATGTATCTCCGCATGTGTCCTGGGAAGCTCGTATTTACGAGTTGTAAAGTCATAATTATGATGTCAGGTGCCTTCAAATCACTCCAAGATGGAACTTCCAACTTTCATCTTTCCTTCAATTAACTACAAAAAATACAGCAACAATTTCTATGTTTATATAATCATTTTAAAGTCGCTGTAAATTTTATTGTTGCAGATATCGTAATTGTACAATTCGATGCGATTGTATTTGAAATGTGACGATTATAATACAATAACTTCTTTCTAAGAAACACATCATAAAAATTCAGAGATGAGTAAACATGCAGTCTCAACAAATTCACTGTCATCTTTTCACCTTTTACTGATATCGCAGTGATATGCCTCCGAGTCGGAAAGTCAGAGCTCAGTGAAATCTGCCACAAAAAAAATGTAAACACAGACTTTCTGACATGACTTGAACATATTATCAGACTCCAAGAGGCTTCAAAAGCAGGACACTGATATAAATGCTGTAATTTAAGTTTCAAATTGATCAGCTAGGAATAAATGTATTGTATCTGAAAATCCTTCATATGCTCGTTGTAATCTCATTGTGGTTTCATCCAAGCACAAAATAAAATTTGTCTCAACTGCACTGCATTTTCTCATGATTTTTACAATAATAGTGGTATTTTTCCATGCAATATTTCTTGTTCAAAAGCTTTCCTCATGGTTATGTGACGCTTTACTCATAATAATTTTTCTTCTGAGAATCTGATACTTTTTTTGGGCACCACTAAAAGCACCTACAATGGGCTCATGAGCATGAGAACTGGACCATGGAGAAACAGAAGAAGATGATCTGCATCATGTGTTCTTTTACATCATGTGGATGTGGGGGGTGTGTGTCGCTTAACTGAGGAAAAAATGACACCAGAATACATTACGGCATGCCAGTGGATGAAGTGTGATGCTCTGGGCAATGATCTGCTGGGAAACTTTGGGTCCTGGCATTCAAGTGGAAGTTACTTTGACACATACCACTGACCTAAACATTGCTGCAGACATTGCTGAAGTACACTCCTTCATGGCAATGGGATTCCATAATGGCACACTGCAAAAATCGTTCAAGGAACATGACAAAGAGTTCAAGGTGATGACCTGGCCTTCAAATTCTCCAGATCTCAATCCGATCAAGGATATAAAGTTCTGACCTTGGTCGAAAGTGCTATACATATTTTCCTCAGAATGTAGGCTTTGCAGGAGTTGAGTACAAGGTCTTGATATTATCAATAAAAATATAGAAATGAAAAATCCAAGGCCACACTCGTCAATATTTATAGCATACAGTGGACGTAGAATGCTATGTTCCAGCTGTCTTGCTGCTGTTGGACAGATGCATCAGTACAGGAATCAGTGTAGGCCTCTACATTTTTGCTCGCATTTTTATTTTGACATATTTCCTCTTTTGTTGTCCTTCATTCCTATGGACCGATGTTTGGCGTGCAAGGCTGTAGCTCCTGCTTCACAACACGCATTACATGTGGCAGATGGATTCGACAAATGAGTTCTGTCTGGCACAGGAAGGTACGCTGCGAGAGCGTGTGTCCATGGGAAATGAAAAAGACACAGACACACCACACACACACCACACCACACACACACACACACACACACACACACACAGCCAGATTCCTGCAGCACACAAGCTCACGCAACCTTCAGACTTTGCTTCAGATATACTCTTGCTGGCCACATTATTACAAACATCTGTATACCTGCTTATTCATGTATTTATTCACCCAATGATGTGTCAGAGAAAGGCAAGGAATTTAGTTCAGTAGGAATTTACTTAAAATTAAAACTTGAATTCATTTAATAAGAATAACTAAATCCAAAATAGCTGCAGTTCAAGGTGATGTAGATTCATAGTGCCAAGCTCTCCATGTTCTGCTCATGTTCTTGTGGTTGCTTGTGTGTTTTTTTTTGTTGTTTATTTTATTGATTAAACTAAAACCTATGGTGGCTAGCATATTTTCCTCACACCTCCATGGTTGGGGGTAGGAATCTGTGTTTCAGGGGTTTCCTCTGGGTTCTCCGGTTTGGCCCTGTAGGGTGATTGGCATCTCTAAATTGTGCATAGTGTGTAAGTGTAAATCCAGGGTGTCTGCTGCCTTGTGCTCCTTATGAGTCCCCTGGGATAGACTTCAGGTTCCACATGTAAGAAATAGCTTTTATTTGTCACATATACATTACAGCACAGTGAAATTCATTCTTCACATATCCCATCCTAGGAGGTTGGGGTCAGAGCACAGGGTCAGCTATGATACAGCACTCCTGGAGCAGAGAGGGTTAAGGGCCTTGCTCAAGGGCCTAACAGTGGCAACTTGGCAGTGCTGGGGCTTGAACCCCCAATCTTCCAGTCAATGACGCAGAGCCTTAACCACTTGAACCACCACTGCCCATGTGTATAGAAAATGGATGAATAGATGGGTGGATGAAAGGAAAATTGCCTCTAGGTGTACCTCATGCCTAGTGTATCTAGGATAGACCTTGAAACCAGTCCTATTACCAGGATATAAACAAACAGGACTGAAGATGAATGAACTACTTAATACATACTGTACCAGTATAAGCATTAGGGCTATGAGTTTGTCCTTTGCTTCATGAGTGTATTCATATATGAAGAAAAAATTTAGGAACTGATCTGCAGCAAATAAAGTACAGCAGAATGATTTATTTATCTGTGAGATTTACAGGGATATGAGACGCAATAATCTCAAACTTTTGCTGTATTCATTTCTTTCAAAAAAATGATGGTGACAGTTGGAGCGGTTTGCATCCAGGAGGTGACGTGAGCTTGAATGCAGATGGCATTACTGTCAGAGACATTAACACGGCCAGTTTTTCTGTCAGCTTTATTTTCTAATTAATGTTAAAGTGTTGCTTTCATACTTTAGGGATTTTAACTATACAAAAACAAGCTATAAAATAACACATTTGTTGGAATTTATGTCTGTGTGGCTCAAAAGGAACAATATTCATGCATCAAGAAAAAAATCCTTCTTTTTTGTCATTATCAGGAAGATCCTTCTATCCACTGATGAGACGTTAAGTTATAAAACAATGGCTCAACTCAACTCAAGTCAACTTTAATTTCTAGATATTAGTCACAACTAATAACACTTATAACTTGCTGTTAAACAATCACTTATTTAGTTTTATATTTATCCATTCTACAGAAACTTTTCTCCCAAAAGACTGGACTCTTAAAGTAGTTCCACAAGTAGGGAAAAGGAAAAAAAAAATGACAGATGGGAAAATGGTGGTCATCTTTTGGAACCCTTTCCTAATTCACAGCATGCTTTCATCACTCAAGTGCCAGCACACACAAATAGAGCTGACAATGTTGATAAAGAAGCAGCTTGTGTTGGTCTAGACCATCTGGAACACACAAGGGGAGCAGTATCCACCCACAGCAATTAACACCACTTTCCTCCTGGACGCCATTTCACAAAGTCCATCCAAGTGTCAGGACTAAATTTTAACAGTCTATGACAGGGGCTTTTAAATGTTTTGCAGCCAGGGATCTCTAAAAATCAATTCCACAGACTCTCTCTCTCTCAGCCCAGATTTATTTTATGAACGGAATCCAATTAGACAAACACGTAGCCATTATTTTGGATATGAACATAAGAAATAATAATCCAGGTCTGAAGTCGGACTAATTCTGACTCACATTCAGCCCATGAAGAGAGCTATGTGGGTGGCTGCTTAGTAGCGACACAGATGCTTTAAGAGGCTTGTATGAGGTAATGAATTCACTGAGAATGCTAGAGAGGAATGGAACTAAGCTACAGTTGCATGAAAAAAAGGGGGATGTGGTAAGCATTGGCCTACTAATCCAAGAGTTGTGAGTTTAAACCCCTGGTCCGCCAAGCCACCATTGCTGAGCCTCTGAGCAAGGCCCTTATCCTTCAGTTCCTCAGCTGTATAAAATGCAAGCCGCTCTGGACAAGAGCATTTGCCAAATTACATTTATTTAAATCCTCCTGAACATAAACATCACGATAAATTAACATCCTTTGGATCAGAAAAAACAAAAGAATCGTATTCAGACTATTCAAACTGATAGTGTTGCATTATTAGTACTAAGATGTGAGATGTGTATTCATTGGGATCCAGATCCTTTAGATGATGCATCTGTGTGACTCTGATGAGGTTCATGTGTGAGAAGTTAAAACACAGTGCTGTAGGGCAAGGGACAATATAACCGTAATACTAATGATGTATTAACAGAAGTGCTGCACTTTGCATTTGTGACTGTGAAACCTCTTGTGTTTAGTCCAGGGTGGCTCTGTTTGTAGGCAGTGGTGTGTTCTGGGAAACGAGTTCTCTGAGTATGAAGGAGTTTACCTGATGCTTACACATTTAATCGAGGAATGTCTGCGAAACAAGTCAGTTAGTCAATTCAGCTTTACAGCTAAACAAAATGTAATTAATAGTTAAAACACTCTTTACATTATTGTACTGGCTTGTTAATCCTGAACTTCCCTAAATGAAATGTTAGTTAAGGGAACTTTTATCAAATATTTCTGATTAATCCGCTCATGAAGGCTTTTTCGAACAAATTGGTTCATAAATAATTTTATATTTTTTAAAAATGCATTATTTAATTCAGCAAAAAAATTTAAAAAAAATTCAAGAGCCCAGAGTGTGTTAGAGGACTGAAAAACATTAGAGTGAGGAACAACAGTATGTGAGTTTTTGTTTTATACGTGATTGACCTTTTCTGTTTTCGGCTCCAGATTTGGGCCTTTTTAGCTGTTTGTATGCAATGAAAAAATGTTTTATTGATGAAGAAATTACGGGTGAAAGCGTCCATGTCCACTGGACATCAGTGCTTCAATAGTATAACTGTTTAATAGCTTGGTAGTTAGAGCTGTGTGGCCTTTATGCATGACTTACATACACAGCATTTGCGAACACTCTAAAAAAGAGATCCAAATAATCTTTAAATATATATAGATTTTCCATATTATATTATTATAATATTATAATTCATATTAAAAAGTTCAAGAATAAATTTGTTTAGTCTCCAGGGAGACTCGTTTCTAATTAAACTCAAAAGTTACAGCCGCCAGCACACACACTGAAGAAAATCATATTTACAGAACAGACTCTGCTTCTGAAACTAACCTCAGAGACAGACAGTGAGAGGTTCAGCTCACCTGAAATCAAACACACTGCAAATATCGGCTTATTGGTCCCATGCGCAAATGAATAAAAAAAAAAAGATGAGAAAAAAAAATAGTGAGCTTAAAAATACTGATTTAGAAACCAATCTGACAAACTAGTAACCCTTAAGGCACCGAGGGGATGCCTGCGGGGATGAAAGCCAGCACCTCTGAGCCAGAACTGGAACGGCCTCATGTGAATCAGACCCAAAAGGATAACGTTGGCTGCTGCCGCCATGAGGCCGAGCCCTCTCTACGCCTCGGCGACAGAGAGGCTTCAGTCTAGCCGAATAGCATTCACTGCTAACAGTATGGAAGACACCTGAGCAGGAGATCGACATGCTGCACCGCGGTGGAATCCAAAATTACCCCCAAGAAGGTGGTTTGAGCCAGTCGTACAGGACATTCAGTACACGGATGCCCTGGAGATATAGCGGCACCAGGGCAGCATCCGTGCACTCTGCAAAAGTGCGCGGCAAGAGGGCTAGACCGAAAGGAAGAACCCAATACTGCTAAGCTTCGCCCCCAAAAGCAAAGCTGAGGAACTTCCTGTGTTCTAACCGAAAACCTATATGAAAATAGGCATCCTTAATGTCTACCGTCACAAACCAGTCCTCGGACCCAATCTGTGATGTGATGGGTATTATAGTGAGCATCTTGGACCTAGCAGAGTTCAGAGCACGCAGGTCCAGAATTGGATGCACCCCCACAAACACCCCCCCCCAATTTCTCTTGTGAACAACAAAATACCAGCTGTGAAAGCCTGAGTCTCAATCTGGAAGGGGAACGTGTTCTATGGCCCCTCTTGGAGGAACATAGTTTGGTGTAGGTAGGTGTGGTAGGTTTGGTTTTTGTAGGTGTGCCGACAATTGTGGGCAAAACTCCCTGAAATGGAAGAGGACGGGTGGTGCATTGGATCCTGTACCCTTTCCCTACGGTATCTAGGACCCACTGAGAGGGACCTGGCAGAAGTTTCCATGCTGCCGGGCTATCTAAGAGGGGTGTCAACCTCATGTTGTCCCCTCCGGCATCCTGAAACAGTGAACTGGCAGGCGCAGACCGGGGAGATAGATTTATGAGGGAAAACGGGAGTGAGGGTAGGCCCTACTGGTTCGAAGTCAGGAAGCAGTCGTCAAGCTTAGAACAGACGGCGCTAGCTTCTTGCTCTGGCCAGTTTAAATTTAACTTACCCATAGCACACATTATTACATTGAGGAGCTCCTCAAATGCCACTGATCCTGGAGGCAAAACGATGGACGAATTCCCCTTATCTCCCATATCGAGCTCCTCAGAGATAAAAATATATCCACTTCCGGGTCAAGAGAAATGCGCGCTCCCGAAGCTGAAATGTGGACATTGGAGTCAGGAGAGAGGACAAGTTCCTCTCTTGTTCCGTTTCCGCTAACTCCATCTGTGAACCCCATGATCTAAGCCGGGAAGGACCCGAGCCACGAGGCCGGTAAACAAAGCCAAACAGGATCGGAGTTTGTGTGCAGAGTTAATGCATGCAGCCGGATCCCTCGAGAGCCGACCAGGCATGCTCCTCACCCAAACAAACCACACAAAGAGCTCCTTAAAATTTTTAGATACCATACCTGGGGACAGACAATCGACACACATACAGCAGAGTGCTTCCTGAAGACAAAGAAAGCTGAATCGATGTAACGTAGATGCCCTTATATGAACATGCTGGCGCGTATTACTCCGTCACGTACTCCTATCCAAGCCAATGAATTGACGTGTGTGCACACGGAGCTTTAGACACACTTCCTCGACCAAGTGTTCCCATAGCGTCAGTCATGACGCAGCGTCGAGTTCCTTCGAAAGGGAACCTTGCTGTCATCATCGTGGACAATAATGTGTCAGACCTTTCTCTTTTTGGGCAGTCGATGGAGAAAGAATTGAGAATAAATACAATATTAATTATTTCCAAAACCGAGTCGTGCTTCATCTGCAATGCGATTCCTCCTCATTTCTTCCAGAAGCTTCTAATACCTCACACCACAGTACTGTGAAGATAACATAAGCGATAATGAGACACAATAAACAGTAGAACATGCCTTCAAAGCCTAACACAACTAAAATCTGATTTTTTTTTAAAAAAAGAGATCTTTAAATATCATGACACTATTTTTGGAGGTTAAGTTGCTCTTTCAGATTTAAAGGATGACTTAAAAATAAACTCTCACATTAAGACTTAATTAGAACAGATAATTGGGAGTTGATTGAACAGATGCTGTTTACATGCATGGTACTTAGATTCATGGATTGTGCTTCATCTTTTTGTAAAATTTTTAATGTTGGCATCGAGTTAACTTAGAATTCAACATGAGATGGATAAAATTGATTAAATATGAAATAGAAGAATAAAAGAAAAGAGGCGGACTAAGACACACAGTACAGCAACTAATTACCAGAAATTAAAATTTTTTATTTTAGTTTATTTTTGGTTAAATGGGAAATGTCCATGAAAATTGTCCAAAATGTTAGGAATGTCACACTATTTTCCAGATAAGATAAGATAAGGCTGTGGTACAGGGCTGTTTGCAAGATTTAATTAAACAACAATATTTAAATGTTGTACCTTGTTATTTCCAATGTCTTAAGTGCACTTCTCTTTCATTATTTTTCATTTGCAGTTTTGCATGTTTTATTCTAGGTACAGCACTTTGGTTATGTGTGCTCTACTTCTTACTTTCTTACTTTACTTACTAATGTAATTTTATTAAGTTATATTTATTTCAGTTAATTATCTACTTAGCTTTCTTATTTACTGACTTACTTTTACTTTAATTACATACTTATTAACTAATTTGATTACTTACTTTATTTTTGTTCCTTACTTAGCTGTATTTATGTACATACTTACAGACTTAAATAACTTTACTCACTTACTATTGTAACTTTATGTACTTAGATTTATTTCATTTCCTTACTTAATTATTTAGGTGACATTCTTACTTTTCTTACCAATCTATTTTGTTAATATATTCTTAATTTTATTTACTTGCTTACTTATGTAACATTACTTATTTATAACTTACAACTTTACAACGTGCTTACTTATGTAACATTACTTATTTACAACACTTATAACACTTTATTCACTTACTATAATTATTTGCTTTAACTTCTTACTTACGTTTTATAACTTACTTCATTCAGTTAAATTTACTCTCTAAATAACTTTATCTGCTTATTTATTTAGCTTATTTATTAACTTACTATACTTACGAAATGAACCTTTTTAACTTAATTAATTTCCTTAAATTACTTTAATTATGTTATTTTACTTAATTTATTTTACTTTACTTTGATCCATTCACTTACTTATATACTTATTTACTTAAATTGTTTACTATACTTACTAAATTAACTTTGTTTTTCAACTTAACTTAATTTTCTTTTTGACTTAACTTATATTTACTTACATTAATTTACTTTACTTATTTATTTAAATTACTTTACTTGTTACTTATTAAAGTCATTAACTTCCCATTAAGTTAGTCATTCAATTTACTTAGCTTACATAATTATATTACTGCCTTTAATTTACTTTACTCATTTACTTGCTTAGTTAATTCATTAACTTATTATACTTACCAAATTAACTTATTTAATGTACTTATTGAACTTACTTATCTTTCATTACATGTTTAGTTATTTTACTTTACTTACTTACTTACTTACTTACATACTTACTTACTTAAATGTATTTTACTGTATCACAAACAACAATAATAAGCTCTATTAGCTCAACTTCTGTCATCCCATCTTCTCAACAAGACTGTATATGTCAAAGAAGGATCAGACTGTGATTATTATTAACCTGCTGTCTTATTCAAGTGAGATACTCGGAAATCATAAAATTAACAGGAATTGATGTTAATTTTATAATTACAGGACTTAATGCAGCACATTTATCACTTCATCTGGCAGCAGAGCATCAGCCCATATTGTAAAGTGATGAAACCTGACAGTCAATTTATTTTTTCTTCTTCCCTTGCATGTGTATGCATTTATATGTTGATGAGCTCTAATTAAACTTTATTAATGTACATGGAAATATGGTGTTTACAGGATGTAAGAATATAAATATATAAAATGCTATATACAGTAAGTCTGTCTCACAGAGACAAGCTGTCAAACAATTGTACTTTATCAACATAAACTAATATGTAACAGGAGGACAGAAACGAAGAAACTTCTTATGTCCAAAGCCACAAATGCTTTCACTATATATATATATATATATATATATATATATATATATATATATATATATATATATATATATATCATGTTAGGGCACCTGTTAGTGGGTGGGGTATATTAGGCAGCAAGTGAACATTTTGTCCATGGATGGCCAAGGCTCATTGATGCACGTGGAGAGTAAAGGCTAGCCCTTGTGATCTGATCCAACAAACGAGCTACTGTTGCTCAAATTGTTGAAAAGGTTAATGCTGAGAATACACAGTGCATCACAGTTTTTGCATATGGGGCTGCATAGCCACAGAACAGTCATGCTGACCCCTGTGCACATTCGAAAACACCAACAATAGGCATGTGAGCCTCAGAACTGGACCACGGAGCAATGGAAGGCGGTGGCCTGGTCTAATGAATCACGTTTTCTTTTACATCACATGGATGACCGTGTGTGTGTGTGTGTTGCTTACCTGGGGAACACAAGGCACCAGGATGCACTATGGGAAGAAGGCAAGCCGGTGGTGGCAGTGTCATGTTTTGGGCAATGTTCTGCTGGGAAACATTGGGTCCTGCCATCCATGTGGATGTTACTTTGACATGTACCACCTACTTAGGTTGCAGACCATGTACACCCTTTCATGGAAACATTCCCTGATGGCTGTGGCCTCTTTCAGAAGGATAATGCAGCGTGCCACAAAGCAAAAATGGATCAGGAATGGTTTGATGAGCACAACAATGAGTTTGAGTGTTAATTTGGCCTCCAAATTTCCCAGACCTCAATCAAATTAAGCATCTGTATGATGGTCTGGACAAACAAGTCCAACCCATGGAGCCCCCACCTGACAACTTACAGGACTTAAAGGATCTGCTGCTAACATCTTGGTGCCAGATACCACAGCACAAATTCAGGGATCTAGTGGAGTCCATGTCTCGACAGGTCAGGGCTGTTTTGGCAGCAAAAGACCAACACAATATTAGGCAGGTGGTCATAATATTATGCCTGATCACTGTAGTGAGGAAGAAGTTTCTGGTCTAAGATATCACAATCCTATTTGGAAAATCCAGCATACTCTTTAAGGATACAACAGTTTTAAAAAAAAATCTATTAAGTAAAATGTTAAAGCTCTTTTTTGCCTTCACTTTGGCCTTTTTGATACAACAGACCCCATGGGCACATCTACAATTCATTAAGTCTATGAGAATATATGCTCTCAATGACCACTTTATTAGAAGCACCAGAAGGTTCTTTATTATTACACTCATTAGACTCACTGAAGCTGGAGAGTTAAGGATTGGGGAAATGAGCCTGTATCTACTTCAGTCTCAGATTCCTGTTCTTGGGTGATAGAAGTAGAAGCCAGTGTGGTCTTCCTCTTTTGTAGCTCTGCCTTAAGATTTGATGTGTAGTGCATTCTTAAATGCTTTTCAGCTCACCACAGGGATAAAGAGTGGTTATTTAAGTAATCATAAGCTTTCTTTTTAGCATTTTAGTGTGACACTTACAGATGTTTCATTTACAATGTACAATACATGGGTTTTTTGTTGTTGTTGTTGTTGTTTTCACATTTTATCACAATGTCACTGGAATAAGTTCCCTGACCTCAGTTTGATTTAAAACTGTGTCTCGAAAGCTGTCACGCTTCCCATAAACTCATCTTAATCTCCACTCGTTCCTTTTGATGAAGCTACAGATTTGATGTTTGACATTTTGTTAGACTTCCAGAAAGTGTCCAATTCCAAGATCACCACTGTGTTACTGATGCAGGTTTCTTCATGAACTAGTCTTAATCTTAACTGCTAGACCTGTGAAGGGCCGCTTTGTTTCTCTAAAGCTTTGATGAAAGTGAAATTTCTTATCATTTTCTCTGAAATGTGCTACATGAAGGTGGGGGAATGTAGGAGTGTAGCTTATTTAATGAAGACACTTGGCTCTTAAGACACTCTATTAAAAATAGAGGACCATTCCAGCCTTTAGGATTGATCCTGGAGACAACTGAGGATTTTTCCCATTTGCATGAGACCCCTCAAAGATGGGAACACTGACTAAAAACGAGTTTTACTCTGTTAAACAATAATCTCTTGAAATAATGACATAAGTTAAAGTAATGTCATACTGTATCTTGAAATAGCAAGATAATAACCTTGAATAATGGCTTAATATCTTGAAATAATGAGACACATCAAAATATGTTGAAATGGCTTTTTTTTTTTTATCATTACAGTGCCTCTAAAATTCCCAGCCTTCCTTGAGGTCATTGTAATCCTGAACTTTGAGAATCAACACGATAAGCATGTGCATGCTAAGATTACAGAAATCAAGGCTGGGTAATTATGATACAGAAAGAGAGTGGGAAAGATGTTTAAGCAAGTCACATGCTCACATCCTTTATCTCTGTCCCCAGTAAAGTACTAATTAAAGCAACAAAGTTAAACCAATTAATGGCTTCACTGCCTTTCTCCTTGATGTAATTTGTTATCTTTAAAGGTGCTGTGAATCTGGGGAGAGGACAGAAATGAAATAAGGCGAAACGTTCCTATGTTAGGGAGAACGATTTCCGAGGCTCTGGTTGTCTTCGTGTCAAACCCATTAGCACAGTGTGAAATGAAATTAAGCAGCAATCCTCTCCGAGCTAATGCTCGTTAGGTTGCACCTCGTGAGCAGAGTTATGAATAAGGAAAGTCTGCAGGGATGGTTTTGTTCTAGCGTATTCTCCTGCGGGTGCGAGATGATCTGTAGAGAGTTGATGTCAGGAACACTGGGATTAATTGGGTTTAAATCTCAATCGCCTGCCAGAGCTCAGTGAAAGTTATGCACTCATCTTACACCCATCACTTCGCTGATACTGTGACAGGCTGAGGCATTAAGGCATGATAATAAAGACAAAAATACACACGTTTCTGGCTGGGTGTTTGTTTTAACTGAGGAAACATTTAAATACTTGTGCTCGAGTGAATTTCCAGGATCGATTCTGGTCTGGTTTGTGAGTGGGACTCATGATCACAGGTTTGCTTTCGGTTTCCATACAATTCCAAAGAAATTTCATACGTCATTTTTAAACACACTGGTTTGCAGACTGGTTGTCTAAATACTAGATAATCCTTTTTATGCTTTTTAAACTCCTTTTACTTTTACTAGTATCCAACCTTCCTATCAGAAGTACCTCAAGCTGCCATTACTGGGCCTTTGAGCAAAGCCCTTAATTCTCTCAACTGTTCAGTTGAATAAATAAGATAAATGTAAGTCACCCTGGATAAGAGTGTCTGCCAAAATGCTGGAAATGTGTGGCAAAGAACAATGCTTTCTAATTCATCACCATGAAATGACGTGAGCAGAATACCATTCTCCAGTCCGATGAAATTCAGGTTTTATATATGTATAATGCATTACATCTCCTCTATTGACCATAACAGTTTTTTTCATCAGCATCACAGAATTTAAAACAGGAAGTAAAATGACCATCACATTACTTGGCATGAATCTTCCACAATTGATTAGGAGGCCAGAAATCAGTTCTTTGGACTATTCCAATTACACTTCACCAGAAAAGCAGAAATTTTATGTTTTTTTTAAATTATTATTGATTTCCAATTAGTTGTCTCCCTATGCTGTGAAAAAAATTGGATTTCAAAAAAGTGCATCTCTGAATATACTGTATGTATACTAATGTTTTTAAAAACACAAGTTTTAATAGTTTAAATTTGATGTATTATTACAATCTCATGTTAAGGCGTCAGAATATGATACTCGCTGTACTGCTCCTAAATCCATCACTCTGGTGAATATAGATTTTGGATAAGACCCAGACAAACACTTTGTATTCGGCTGGAATTTTAAACGGTAGTAAATTCTGGTAATCAGTCAGTGCCACACAAAATGTAAGTATCCTTGTGTTTGTTTGTTTTTTCCTTTCCTTTATTCATTTCTGCAGATGTGTTGTACTTCAATTTTTTTAAGGTTAGTATAGATGAGTGGCAGACCAAAAAAAAATAGACAAAACAGAACAAGAGATGACAATTGGAAGTGATTAATTCTTCCACATAGCATGCTATACTGTAAATGTGCTACCAATATACCACACCACTGGAAACAATTGATTTATTATATTCATCTGGAACATAACCATTTCACAAACCATTACACCTCAGCCAGGCCTCTGATAAACCACTTCTAATAAAAGGCCATTACACGAAAAACACACAGACGTTTCAGGATAATGAGTACAAGTAATGTCCTCAACCCAGTGAATTGTGATCTTTAAGATCTGCATTAGAGATTTAATTGAAGCAAATCTCAGGCTAATTCATTACAAATCTCTGGCCATGTGAAACTGTAGACTGAAGAGAATATGAGGAGTGAAGAAAATCCTAAACGGAACAGACTTCTATCAGGAGCAAATGTTCTGCAGTAAAGCCTCTTGACACTAATAGACAAACTGTAGCATCTGGAAGAGTCAAAATTTGTTTCTCACTTTCCGTGAAAAACTGCAACGGGAGGGAAAAAATGCAATGCTGGGAAATTTATCCGCGCCATCTGTTGTGTCTCTGACAGTGGAGAGAAGGGGCAGAGAGAACAGCAAGGAAGAGGTCCTGATGGTGGAAACATGACAAGAAACACAGGAGGAATAAAGCTACATCTGTTAAACGGCACCAGATCAAGAGAGAGCGGCACGGCACCTGAACGACTGCCTGGAAATGTGTCTACTTAAGTAATGTCATGGGAATACAGGTGATAAATAAAGATAACTACAATCTGGATTTTTTTTTTTTTTTTTAATGATCAATTGTAATACAATTGCAATTCTGGTTCAGCAGAACGTCACTGAGGATTTACATGTGTGATTTCATGACCACATTTTGGCGTTTTATGTTTTATGCAAATATGTTAATACTGTATTTTGCTAGTACACTGCTGCTCCAGAACTGAAATTGACTTATCAGATATTTTCAATCAGTATTAACAAATGAAGTATTTGATCATGGTAGGTCTGTTATAAAAAGAGTCAAGACACTGTTGGCTTCCGGTGTGAGATGAACAAGCACTTGGGGCATCTCAGAAACCGAAAAGTGGTTAAGTTGTTGGACTACTGATTGGATGGTTGTGAGTTTGAATCCCAGGTCCACCAAGCTCCTCCACTGAGCCCCCCAGCAAGGCAATTCAACCTCAGTTCATTTTAAGTTGCTGTGGATAAAGGTGTCAGCCAACTGTCTTAAATGGGTTTAAAACCAACATTTTTTTTAATTTATGAATATTTTGCCCCTAGTAGACTATGTAAAAACAGAAATACTGATGAGAAACTACAAATTCTTAAAGCCCTGAGTGTCTACTTTCATAGAAGCTTTATAAAAACCACTCCTGTGAAGTGTGACATTTCAAAGACATTCAATGCTGAACATGAACACAACAAAAACACAAATTCACAAATTCCTTTTTTGGCCTCTGGTAAAAAGAGTTGAAGAAATTGTACACATAGGTGAAGTGGTCTTACCCAGCAACATATACTCAGATAAATAACTTAAAAAAGAAATGCATTTCTGCCTTTTCTTGTGCACTAGAACTAGAAAAATAAATCATACTTTTGCTTTATTAAGATTACACCTCCACCCAGCCAACAAATTAACCAGCAAAAACTTTTTTTCATCAGTCCAGAGTGAGGATAATACCCAAAAATCTGCTGAAATGAAAACAGTGCTTGAATGCATACAATGAGTTTAATGACAGAGGAGAACATATTGCAGATGAGCAACAGCTGGAACAAAACACTTCTCATTAACTGCACATAGAAAACTCAATCTGGTTCAGTGATTTGCTTCTCTGACACCTTGCTGTTACTGCAGCTCTGATAGGACAGAGGGCTGGGTTTGAGGATCATAGCAGTTTCTTAACTTGCCTCTTTGCATCAACAGGCCCAATTACCCTGCTGTTTGGACTTCTAGCACAGCACTGGGACTTGCAACCAACATCTGGCCTTGGGCTTTAGCCTCCATTATAAGATTATCTCTCTGGTGAAAATGACACACAGCCACAATGGTTGCTAACACTGGACTCTTTTATTTATTTAGTTTTAAAGCAGCATGTTTGTACAGCAGGTAGTGTTGTTGCGTATGGCTCCAGGGTTCACAGTTCAATCATGGGTGTCCTCCAGGTTCTCAGGTTTCCTTGTGCCTTCTAAACCAAAAAGTAGATCAGATATTGTAAACTGCCCAAAGGTGTGATAGAGTGTACCAAGTGATGGACTGGGATTGTATCCACGATGCATTACTATGAAGTATCATGCCCAGTACTCCTGGGATAGGCTCCAGATAGGCGGCCCATTGGTACAGCAGGTAGTGTGGTTGTGTTATGGCTCCAGGGTTCTTGGTTTAATCATGGGTGTCTTCCAGGTTCTTGGGTTTCGTCCTACCTTCCAAACCAAAAAGTAGATCAGCTATTGTAAATTGCCCAAAGGTGTGGAAGAGTGTGCCATGTGATGGACTGGGATTGTGTCCAGGGTGCATTACTATGAAGTATCATGACCAGTACTCCTGGAAAAGGCTCCAGATTAAACATGACCTTGACCAGAATAAAATGGTAACAGTGTCACAATTCACTTCAATACTATACCCTGTCTATTGAAAAAATAAAAAGCTTCTCGCTGGGATGTCAAGTTTATCCTCATCTCGTTTATGCCCAGTGTTCCAAGCATAGATTCCTGATCCACCATAATCCTGACCAGGATAAACTATTATAGAATGAATGAATGATTGACAACAGCTTATGATTATTAAGCAAAGTGATCAGTGCTTTCTAGGCAAAACATTGTTCATTTCTTTTAGAGTACTCCACCATGCAGCATTTATCTGAAAGCTGTGCCTAGGTGTTACGTAATAACACCTATATTCAGCGGCGGTGAAATTCAATCAATTTGAATTCACTCCTGTTGTCAAAGAAAAGCTCTTGCCATTCCTGGAAAAGGAAGAATCACTTGTAAACAAATTAGAGAGCGCAGATATATCAGCCCCTCATCATAAATAACAGCAGTGGAAAGAGAACCATTGATTGATAATTATGAATGTGTGCCGCTGACAAATCCGGAGTGTACAGAGCACAGAGGCTTTTGTTGACCTTGTTTTCCCAACATGAGAGTCAGAAGTGCGGATGGAGAGACTGTGTCCTCATTAAGGCCTCTCTGAAGATGAGTGAGGCTGATAAAGCTATAAGACACTTCATCCTTCAGCATTAACTGGCAGCTCGGTGGATGGTGGCAGACACTGCACTTTCATCAGGAGATGGACTGCCATTTTCACTCTACAGGCTTCCGTTCCTGAGACTCCTATGCACTTCCTTCTTGCTTATTTCTATCCCTCTGGCAACAGTCCTGATTGAATGGGTTTCTTGATAATAATGGCAAAGAGCTCAACAGGAATCCATCCAAGACTTGGGTACCAATCTAATTTCTGATGATATTCAAATAAAAGTCTATCAGATTGATTAATAATACTCTTGGATTAATAATAACAGTCTTGGACCAATTGGTTATACACAGATATGGTGGATATAAGTCTCCAGTTTTATCTCTCTGTAAGAGTCAGTAGGGTTTCCACCATGCATAAAATCTTCAGGATTTTTATAACAGGAACTCATTTGTTTCTCAGATGTTCCACAACCTGCAATGTGGCCATAAATGCAACATCCAATGATTGTATGATGTGTCCTTCTTCCATTAATGAAAATATAGGAATAAAAACACTTCATAGCGTTAACACTAACTCTACTTACTTACGTAACCCTAAACTTATTCTTTAGCCCAATTCTGCATTTTCACTTACTGCCTTTCAGCAACATGTGTCATTTTTTTAGAGCAACAAACATATGCGGCACAAAGAAAACTGCATGCATCATTAAGTTTTATTATCTTTCTGTGCTGTGTGTAGGAGCTGTGTGTACAAGCTCTCAGATTTTCGCCTGTTTATCACAGACAACACAAAACCATCAGGGGGTCAATAGATTGATGAGGAGCAAATTACAAGATGCTCTTTGAATCTCAATTATGACTAAGCTACAAATAAGAAGGACTCAAAGAACAAATTAACAGCCAATCATTACAGACACTGATCGATAAATTGCAGGAAGGAGTTATTGACTCCTGTTGCAAAGACTGAAAGCCACTAGAAAGAAAGAAAGAAAAAAATCAACATACCTCAATTTTGGCTCTGTTGTATTACACAGATTAACTCTCCTCTCAGATTTTCTTTTTTCTCTCGCCTCATGTCTCTCGCTCTTTCCCTGTCTCTCCATCACTGTAGAGGACACAGTCCAGTACACTAGAACAAGGCCACACACTATTACAATTGAGAAATGTGTCTTATATGGGTAGAGAGATGTGGGAGTATTCAG
This sequence comes from Hemibagrus wyckioides, assembly GCF_019097595.1. Taxonomy (NCBI): domain Eukaryota; kingdom Metazoa; phylum Chordata; class Actinopteri; order Siluriformes; family Bagridae; genus Hemibagrus; species Hemibagrus wyckioides. The sequence continues at coordinate 4,726,162 of NC_080732.1, read as the reverse complement.
TCTCTCCATCCATCTGTCTCACTCTGTATTTTCTGCAGGATGATAGCGCCACATTCAGCTGGGCACACTCGTCTGTCAAAGTCCCCACTCTGAAGGAAACGACATGAGGAATAAATGTACAGCTTTAGCTAGAGGATACTAGCTAGAGTCAGTGCCGTGTGGCTGTTCTTCGGGAAATCATGACAGTTTATACTATGGGTGTATAGGAAACACAAGCGATGGTTTAGCATTTTTATTCTAATGGGAGTGGACTCTTCCAGGATGACCCTGCCCCAAACACAGAGCGCAAGAGCACAGTGAATGGGGTTTTTCTATTTTCTTTTTTTGAAAGATTGTGTAATGACACAACATAATCTAATGTAATGTAACATTACATGACACAAAAGGTCACAACATAATGCAACAAAATATAACATAACCTAACACAGTGCAACATAATATAATATAAGGTAAAAAAACAACATAACAAATTGTAATGTAACATAATGTACACATCATAATCAACATCAAATCATAAACAATATAACATAACATAACGTAACTTAGCGTAACATAATGTAACAATATAACATCCTAACATAAATTAACACAACATAATATAATGTAACATAGCGTAACATTATGTAACAACATAACATAATGTAACACAGCATAATGTAATTCAACATAATGTACCGTAACAACATTACATTAAGTAATGTAACATAATGTGACAATGTAACAACGTAAAATAACGTAACTCAACATAATGTAATGTAACACAATGTAATGTAACAGTGTTACGTTATATAATGTAACTCAAAATTAAATGTAATGTAATAACGTTACATTACATAATGTAACATAATGGTAACACCATTATACTACACATTATACTCCAATGGCATCTTATACCACAGCACTGTCGATTTTTTAATTCTGGTGGTATAAAAGGTGTTGATTAATTTTCTTCATTCCACAGCACAACTAAATATAGTCCACAAATTCCTCTGGACTATTACTTATCTTAGAAATCTGTAGCTTTTGACTTTTACTGGTTGACATAAAAGCTCCAGATGCAATAATGTCATTTGTTTATGTTCTTGCTGCTGGATTCTACAGACACTGGGCTATGATTAATGAAGTGAACAGAATTATAGTAAACAGCATTATATTAAGCCTCCTCAGCTGTCTCAGCTCACTGCTGCAAGTCTGGCAACGAAATCCACTTTTTAAAACAATTCTTACGAAGCTAGGTCTGCAAATTTCTAGAAAAAAAAAAAATCAATGCTGCCTTTGAAGCCAACACTAAGCACACTTAATAATCTGGATCAAACCGACTTTCTTCCCGAATATTCAACTGCAGTGATTAGAATTCACTGCATGGGCTCTTTTCTCAGAGACTGAAGCAAATAAATCACGGCTCTTCAAAAAGACAGAAAGAACAGCTAAGTCACATCTCTTTCCTATTTATTGTATACACGTCTCCTCTGTCATTCAGAAAGCAATCTGCTTTGAGAATCCGAGTGCGTAAAAAGATGCAATTTGAGAAAACATTTCCTTCTCCACTGTGAACAGAAGCAAAGACGTGCATACATATACGTACATATCGCTACTTCATATACACCTTGCCGCTTCTCTGATTAAGGAGATGACCGCTTCAGGATGGGAGAATGGAGTATGCAGGGTAATTTCAATAAGCAATTCTCCGAAAGACAGTGTTTGATTTACTGAACCAGCTTGAAGTGGTGGAAAATTCAAAAGCTCAGGCAGTGGTGGAATTTTTATTGATGTGTTATGTTAGGAAATTTCTTAAAAGAGAAAAATTGCCATACACTTGTTCATTAAACAAATAGGTAATCTCATGATACATTATTACATTATGTTAGCTAGCGAGTTTCACGGGATCTAGCTAATGCTACGTCCACACATTGCCTCGTTGTGTGGGAGAATTTTTGAGATGTAGAATGTATTTTTGTTTGTGCTTGTGTAGCAAAGACGAGTAGACAAGATGAGTAGTATCAGACACCACCTCTGTTTATTGGTTTAACAATGTAGGGCTTAGCACAATGAGGGATGTGATGTTTGGGTGTGTTTATTAATCTTGTTCAAGCTTCGAGTGGCCTGTGTAGTAGTAGTAACAGTTTTAGCAGCCTTAGTCTGACAAGCCTTTTCAGAAGTAGATGGAGCTTGAGCTGCTGCATCAACTTTAGCACAGAAGGACTTAACAGACCGAAGAGCATGTTGTCTTCTGAATCAGAATGTACCTGTTTGACAAATGTAAGCTGGAAAAACCCCTAGTGATAGGGACCAGAAACACAATTTTTTATATAAGGTTTGACATCAACGTTTGATTATAATGGAAAATGGAAATGTCAAGTAAGTAAAATATAATTGTGTTTAGAAAAGTCCTAAATTTCTAAAGAGAAAAACAGGTGGAGTGTTTCAGCTGAAGGGTTTCGGGATTAAGTCATCATGTAATGATAAGAGAAAAGAATAAAAGGAGGTTGTTGGGATGTTCATTAGAGCAATTCTTGTAACCAGCGCTGTTTGCAATATACCTTGTATCTGCATTCATCCAGCCTGCATAATTTGTCTTGTTTAATTTATCTTCTTTAATAAAGTTTCTCACCTTGGGTCCCTTAGGGCGTGCAGTGGGGAGTGGTCCCTAGGCCTCAACCCATTGAAGTGTGTTGTTTTCTCCCTCACTGAGAACCACCTTCTGGGGGATAGTTTTGGATTCCGCCACATCTGTCTCCCACTGGGGGGAATTCCATCCTTTCTGTCATAAAGGTCTTCACCCCTGCAGACACCCTTTTCAGGGTCACAAGGGTTACGCACCACGAGCTTTGTACCCTTCTCATATGTACAGACTCCGGTTTCTCACCTTGGGTCCCACTCTTAGGGCATGTCCTCATCGCAGGACTCTTTCGACAGATACCCCCCTCTTGGGCTGGGGAGCGGCCCATGGCATTTAGGAGGTCTCCAGTCTCTCATGGCACTCAGATTGCCTGAAAATGGAGGCTCTGTTTCTAGCGCTGAAACACTTTCTTCTGAAACTCAGGGGCTACCTTTGGAGGTCCCCTTATTCAATCATTAGGGTGGTCTGTGTTTGCACCCCCTGTTCAGGTTGGTGCACCAGATCTTTCCCTGGGAAGAGATGAGATTTCTCTCGCTGAGACCTTTTTGCACTTCAAAGCACATGATCTGGGGTCTGGTTGTGGAGACTATTTTTTTGTTTCTGGTGTAATTGGCGTCATGAGGATCTAGTTCACTGCCCTATTAGTACAGTGCTAGAGGTCCTGCAGACACGCCTCTTGAGGGCCTATCACCCCCTGAATTGAGGTATACATGGCAGCCATTGCTGTGAGTCACATTCCTGTTCTCTGGTCTCTCACCTCCTGCATGCTGCCAGGTGGCTGAGGCTTTCCTGTAGACTGTGTCTCTCCTCCTATGGTATCTAAGTGGGGTACATCTCTCCTCCCAGGGCCTGACCTTGTTCCTGACCCTGTACATGGCTTTGCTATAAGCCGGTCATCTGGCCTTTCTGCAGGCCTTTTGCCCGCCGCTCAATGGGTTGGTGAAGCAGGAGAGATTGCACCTGCTGTGCCAGTTTTTGGGACCTACACCTATTGCTCGAGTGCAAGGCGTAGGTCGTCTCCCTTCTCATCTGCTTTGGCAGCCACAACAAAGTAAGACCTACTCCTGTGTCCTGGGTCTTACAGGGCTAATTATACTCTGTTCCTGGCTCGATTGTGCTCTTTCGCAAACTCTGGGACAGACATCACCCGGCATGTGACGGCATTGGTATTGGCGTTACCATAGCGTCAGCCATGATGCAGCATCGAGTTCCCTCTAAAAGGGAACAAAACCAAGTTACGTATGTAACCCGGTTCCTTGAGAGGGGGACGAGACGCTGCGTTGCTAGCCACACCCCGGACCCACGCTTCACATAGAAGCATTCCCATAGCATCAGCCTTGACCCAGCATCTCGTTCCCTTCTTAGGGAATCAGGTTACATACTGTACATAACCTGGTGTAGATTTTTAGAAAATCATTATATTCTATAATATAATATATTCTATATTCTATTGCATTCTAGATACTACCAGTAGCTATAATAATAACAACAATAACAATCTGGAGGGAAATTAGCATCTGTATATACAAAATTCACCAGTGTATATATGCATCAAGAAGCAATGTATGCTCTTTAGCTCTGATCTCATCTCTTCTCACCTTTGTCACGTCACTGGACACGCCTACATCTAGTCACCAACGGTCGGTGTGTCTCATGTCATTATTGAAAATGAAGGATCTCTGGTCACTTTGTCTCAGTAAATCACAGTATGTGTGAACACAGCACAAGATATTTATAATTTGTCATGTATAAAGATTTAAGATTAATTGGTGTCTAACTACACAATACTAAATATTTAAACAATTTACTTGGTGTTCTTTGTTGTGTCATTTAACCACCAAAAAGACGCACAATGAATAATGCTACAAAGAATTTACTGTTTAACAACATGGCATAAACACACTTTCCTTGGAGATTTATACATATAATTTGGTGAGGTTGAAGTGAGAAAAATATATAAAAAAATTAAAAAAAAAAAAAAAGAAAGCAGTGTGAGCTTGTTAACAGCCTGACAAACTCATGCTAATGAAACAAAAGATGAACCTGTGTGACTGACACTGTATAAATAATCATGTTCAGTCTTAAATCTTAAATGTTTTATAAATATGTATAAGTGCTTAAAATAAGTGCTGTTGCAGGATATTACAATTTGAGACTTTTTTGACAGGTTTTACATAGAGTTTTATACTATATGTTGCCCAATAATAAAGCAAGATTTAGTCGAAAACTAATATGAACTTCCTTAATTTGTTATGCAGTACCAGTCAAAACACAGTTTGGACACATCTTCTAATTCCATGGTCTTTCCTGATGTTTATTTCTTTCTACATTGTAAAACAATGCTGAAGGCGGCCGAAATACACAATAATCTCGTTTGAACAGTTGATATTGAGATATGTCTGCTACTGATGCTCTGTAAAGCCTTCATAACGGCTCTAATCTGAGGTGCTGTTAATTGGTGATTTCTGAGGCTGGTGACTCTAAATGAACTTCTCCTCTGCAGCAGAGGTCAGTTTTGGTCTTGCTTTACTGGGATGGTCTTCATGTGAGCCAGTTTCATCATGGTGCTTGATGGGTTTTGCAAATGCACTCGACAATACTGTTCTTGCAAGAACTATTCCAGAACACCTGACCTTCGTGTCTTAAAATAACAACTGACTGTTTTTTGTTGTCATTACATATGGATTACTTAAGTCCATGTGTGTTATTTCATAGTTTTGAAATCTCCAGTATTGTTCTAGAATGTAGAAAATAAATCCCTAAACAAAAAACAATGAATTAGAAGGTGTGTCCAAACTTTTGACTGGTAGTGTAAATCCGTTCGCTTATTCATTTATAGAACTCCTTTTTTCTGTGGAACTGCAGTCTATGGCAGGAACACTGGAATTATTCAAGGTGGAAATACACCACGGATAAGACCTTTAATCTACAGTTGTTAAAAATACTGAATACTAAGCATGCTAGCATTTTTTTAAATCCTTAATAGATTTGACCCCCATCATCATGATGAGTGGTGACTCAAGGATTAAACCTTATGCCCTTCACTCTAATATTAATTCTAATATTTTTTATTCTAATCCAATCAACATTACTGCTCTAATCTACATATGGGGTCACAAGAGGAACACACAATAAACAACATTTTAGCATGTGAGCTGAACAAAACATTTCCTGACAGACCTAAGAAAGAAAATGTTGAATTTGTTGATTACTGTTACACTGAACTGGGCTGGGTGGGAACGAAGAGACAAGAGGAAGGCTTGGGGCAACTCAAAGAGGTTATTTAGTTTCCCCTTTTTGCTTTACTTTTCAGTGATTTTATTATCTTGCACAGACGCACACAGCTCTGTGCGGCTTAGATATCGATATCTCTCTCTCACACACACTCTCTCCCTCTTAAATAAACTCAGTCTAATGAGATAAAGGTGAGAATCATCACACATTGTCGGTTTGACCCGCCTCTTCTCTGTCCACAACTGATGCCACAAGTGCAAAATCTGAAGTCTAATTATGAAGTCTGCTAATAATTAGTCTCATTCAAACAGCTAGACTTTGCATGCTACATATTTTGTTTGCTTTTCTTTCTCATGATCCTGAGATTAGCAATAAAAATGGTCATACAGTATGTCCCCAGCCTTCTAGCATCGAACAGACTGACTCGGAATCTGTGAGGCAAACAAAGTCTTTTAGTACAATAGAGGAGTTTTGATAAATTGCAAAAACAGAGTGTCTAGACACTCCTTTTCTTTGTGTGCCCTGAAAATGCAGGTTCTTTCTGCAAGCCCCTAACTGTGTGAAGCTGGATTAAATTCAAGTCTTGTTTGAAGCTGGATGTGGTTGAGGAAATGAGATGAGTCCAGGTCAAACACACCTGATTTAAAAAGCTGTGTCAAGAAATGTGAGAACATGCTTCCTACTGCACTGGTAATTTACTGCAAGGAGTATTTCATTGGGGTTTAATTGTTATCTTAGTGAAATATGATTTTACCGCCAAGTTACTGCAAACCGTAAATATTAATTATTTAAAAAATGCATAATGTCTATTTGAAATTTTTTCTATAAGCCTGTGAATGTTTTAACTCTAGAGTTAGGATTTGAGGTTAAGCAAGAGTCTTTCTCTTTCAATAATGAAATAAAGTCATGACTCCTCACATACAACCTTCTGCAGAAAGAAATGTAAAGCATTACTGTAATAAAGAATGCTACAGGCTTAGCTAAGCCTAATGCCTTTCCAGCTGAAAGGTCTCTCAGGTCATGTCAGAAAATCAAATATTTAGCACCAAAAGCACAAAGTCAAGCCAAAAGGCAAAAGGCCTTCATTTATTTAATGAGTTCAGTTGCACCAGTGGATCGATATGTTCCATACCACTCAGTAAACTACAAGATAATTCTCTCCATTTTTTTTCTCAGGAAAACATACAATTTAGAACATCCCTTAAACACCTCGGTTTATCACAGGCATCATGTGGGAGTATCAATAATTTTCAATCTTGCTAAATATATTAAATACATCATGACTGAAATCAGCTTCTGAGACGAGACACATTCAATTTAAACTAAATTTTCAGTCAAGTACAGATATCTACTTTTTTTTTTTTTTACCTTTTTACTTATAATTACGACTTTGTGGTGGCGTTCATGTGCGTTCAACTTGTAAATACGATTCTTCTCACACGACTTGAATGCAAATTACCCTGGAACAATTGTAGGTTAATTAAGTTCAGGATTAGGATTAGTGCTAGCGCTGTGTAAACAAGGATGCTGTGTAACTATTACAAAAAGGATTTGTGTGTAGAGTTTTGGACCAAAGGTTCAACAAAATCATTTTTTCGATTTTAATTTTTAGTTAAATTAGTGAAAAAGTGTAATCAGTCTGAGACAAACATAGACACACAATCCACACAATCATGTAGCAGTAACAACATGCACAAAATCATGCAGCTACAGAGCTGCAGGTATAAAGATACAAGTCAAAAGCTCACATTACTGTTCACATGAAATCTCAGAAGGGGGAAAATGTGACTATGGGATGATTGTTGATGCCAGATGGGCCATTTGAATATTTCAGAAACTGTTGATTGCTTTGGATTTTCACACACAACGTTCTCAGAATGGTGTTGAAAGAAAAACAACAAAAACAACAACAACAAAAAAAACCAGTGAGCTAGAAGGAAACGTCTTGTGGATGAGAGAGTTTGAAAGAGAATGGCAGGAAGGATGAAGTATCTCCATAGCCAGGATGTATAGCCAGAAAAATTATCTCTATGAGGCAGATATGATTGGACCAAATTGGGAATCTGAGACTCTACGGGACAGGGATTCATCAAAACTGTACAGATTACAATAATGTCAATGGGTGGGATAAATTAGGGAGTAAGTGATCAGTCAGACTCAAAGTTATGTGGAGGAAGAAGGAAAAAATGGGCAAGCGTACAGTAGATGGCGAGACGACTGAGGCATCTCGAAAACAGCAGGTCTTGTGAGGTGTTCCTGGTGTGTATTGGTTAGTCCCTACCAAAAGTGGCCCAATTAAGGAAACTGGTGGACCAGCCACAGGGTCATGGTTGTCCAAGTCTCACTGATGCACATGAGGAGTAAAGGCTAGCCCATCTGGTCCAAACACATAGAAGAGCAATTTCTTTGGAATAAATAGTGAAAAAGTTTATGCTGGATATGATAGAAAGGTGTCAGAACACACAGCTTCCTGTGTAGCACCACAGAAAGAGCCTACATTGGGCTTATCTTGTAGAGTCCATGCCTCAACGAATCAGAGCTGTTTTGGTGGCAATTTACATGTTATCATGCAGGTGGTTTTAATGTTGTGGCTGATCGGTATGCCTGTGTGTCTGTACTGCTTGTACTAGTGGGGGAAAAAAGGATCTATTTACACTAACACATATACTGAATGTATTACACACTAATACATATATCTGCTTTTCCAAATATTGGCTGCCTTCAGCGGTGAGTCACTGTCACATTTGACAGCTAGTTTTCTTTTGGTCAGTCACCAAAAAGACAGAAGAGACATCTTTCTAGCAGGAGAGCGAAAATCAAATGTGATCCAACATGTACGAGACTATTATCTTGTGACAGAGGGAGTTTGGCACCTTGCTCTACTTTCTATCCACTCGGGGGCTTTTCTGACAGATAAAGACAGGCCTCTAAGTGAGAAGGATAAAAAGAGAAATAGAGAGATAATGAGAGAGGAGACAGCAAGGGAAGGAGTCATAGAGCTGACACTGAATGAAGATGATAATCTGAATATAGTATAGTGAAGGTAGGAAGACGCACTCTGATAAGAACAAAAAAAACCTTAGAAAGCTGTGTACTGTAGGTAAATGAGAGACTTTTATTAAAATTATTTCAAACATATAACACAAATACATAAATATGTACGCTTCCACATACAGTGGAACCTCAGCCTACGAATTTACTTCGTTCTGGAGGCGAGTTCTTAAGGTGAAAATCTGTACAAATTTTCACCTTAAGAAATAATGTAAATGCAGATAATCTGTTCCAGCCACCCAAAAATATTACCAATATGACCAATACGAAGCATATGTCTGCTTACAAAGAACTGACCCAAGCCAAGCTTTCCAGGTCAAGGCTCCTCACAGGAAGTTGTGCCACCAAGCTTGGGCTAAAAATAGAACAGACCACCTACACCACCAATCTGTCAACAAAAAAACAGCCGAAAAAATCACCTAGCTATTGAACGCATGCCGAAGGCAACGTTGGTATTGGGAGTAGACTCTTTCGAAACAGCTTTCACTGACTTTAAAAATAAATAAAAAAATTAGTAAACTCGATTTGGTTGGCTTCACTTGGTGTTCCATTGATGCAAGTTTGACGTACAAGCAACTTGACCCGGTAGTCGGTTCAGTTCGTCCGTATGCCGATGCAAATTTCTTGCAAAATTTCAATTCTTAAGGCGAAAAATCATAAGGGAAGGCATTCATATGCCAAGGTTCTACTGTACTGTTATACATGTTATACACACAATACCACAACTGCTCATCATCCATATCTAACCTGCCAGCCTCTAAATACTTTTCAATCTGTACACAAATCTCAGTTTTGTTCTGTAAATAACTTTTGTGTATGTATATTTGTTTTTTCTTATTTGTGTTAGAATATGTTATATTTTAGTTTATTGTGTTCTATAAGTTTTGTACTGCTCATGTGGTAAATCCTGGTTGCTCTTGTATTCTCGTTGTTGTGACGTCAACTTTGAACAGTGAAAGAAAATATCCTTTTATTAAATGTCTTATTAATTTAATTTTATATATGTAGCTATATTACAAATATCTGTCTAATTATTGCTTCTCTGTCTATAAATCTCTCCACTCTACTTAACTCATTTCAGCTCATTTTGACTCTATTCACCTCTTCTCTATTCTTCTTTTTTCTTCGCTACTCTACTCTATTCCACTCTACTCTTATCCACTTCTCTTCTCTTCTCTTCTCTTCTCTTCTCTTCTCTTCTCTTCTCTTCTCTTCTCTTCTCCTCTCTTCTCTTCTCTTCTCTTCTCTTCTCCTCTTGATTCAACTCTACTCTACTTAACTCTTCTCTATTATTATTTATTGTATTTATCTACTCTACACTCTTCTCGTCTCTTCTCGTCTCTTCTCTTCTCTTCTCTTCTCTTCTAATCTTGATTCAACTCTACTCTACTTAACTCTTCTCTATTATTATTTATTGTATATATCTACTCTACACTCTTCTCGTCTCTTCTCTTCTCTTCTCGTCTCTTCTCTTCTCTTCTCTTCTCTTCTCTTCTCTTCTCTTCTCTTCTCTTCTCTTCTCTTCTCTTCTCTTCTCTTCTCTTCTCCTCTCCTCTCCTCTCCTCTCCTCTTTTCTCTTCTCTTCTCCTCTTGATTCATCTCTACCCTACTTAACTCTTCTCTATTATTATTTATTGTATATATCTACTCTACACTCTTCTCGTCTCTTCTCTTCTCTTCTCTTCTCGTCTCTTCTCTTCTCTTCTCTTCTCTTCTCTTCTCTTCTCTTCTCTTCTCTTCTCTTCTCTTCTCTTCTCTTCTCTTCTCTTCTCTTCTCTTCTCCTCTCCTCTCCTCTCCTCTCCTCTCCTCTTTTCTCTTCTCTTCTCCTCTTGATTCATCTCTACCCTACTTAACTCTTCTCTATTATTATTTAATTTACTCTACACTCTTCTCGTCTCTTCTCTTCTCTTTTCTCTTCACTTCTCTTCTCTTCTCTTTTCTTCTCTAAAGCGTATGAGTGAAAACATGAAGAAATATAAATAACAAGAAAATTTCAAATGTTGTTATATATAAGATGGAGAATCTGTCTCTTTTGTGAAATGTATTGCTTTTGCTGAAGCATTATGATTACAAAGCTGCTTGCACCTTACTAGGAGAGAATGGAGATGATCAATTTTCTGAGAGCCCGAAAAACTGACTTGGCCATGTGTATGGAGGAATATATATTTTAACACATAGAGTGAAAGATCATCATGCTGGCAAATTTTTTCCTTAGATAAATAATATTGATAAGCTGAAATTTAATGTGTCACTGAAGCACACTCTCTCTGCATCTATTGATATGAACAGAGGCCTGATCACAGTGGCTAAAAATTTGGCTTTTAGGCATGAGTGGTGACAGAAAACTGAAAATATAGAGGGGTCAGAAACAATAGCTGTGTCTTGTCTTCTTTCTATGAAGCAGCTTACTAAAAAGACAGAGTTAAGGATCAGGAATGGAGCCGTCTTCAGGCCTTTCCTTCAAAAATCAATCAAAAAGGGATCTATAAGGAAATATTATGTCAGAGATAGGCTCAGCACTTTTCATTATATACAGAAGCATATTTTATTATTTTATACACACACACACCTTATAATATATATATATATATATATATATATATATATATATATATATATATATGATATATATATATATATATATATATATATGATAAACGATATATATATATATATATATATATATATATATATATATATATATATATATATATATATATGGTCAATTAATTTAATTGATTAATTTTTTTTATTAATTTTTTTTATTTTGATTTTTAAAAATATTTTTTATATATTTTATTTCTATGTATTATTTTCTGATTTCTACATTTGTAATTTAAATTGTAATTTGTAATTGTTGCTACCCTTTTCTCCTTTTAATTTTTACTCTCACTGTGAATAATAAAATTAAGTAAAATATAATAAATCAAATAATGTGCCATTAATATAAAAAAATATATATATATTTTTGTCACATATACGTTACAGCACATTCAAAGTTTTTCTTCACATATCCCAGCTTTGGATGTTGAGGGTCAGAGCACAGGGTCAGCCATGACACAGTGCTCCTGGAGAAGAGAGGGTTAAGGGCCTTGCTCAGGGGCCCAACAGTGGCAATGCTGGGACTTGAACCTTGAACCTTTTTCTAATCAACAACCCAGAGCCTTAACCACTTGAACTACCCCATTTCACTGTTTTTTACTGTTTATTATTGTTTATTATTATTTATTTTATTTTTATTTTTATTTTTTTTATGATGTAATAAATCAACATATTTGTTTGTTACTTGCATGTTAAATAAATGTGTGCAGAAAAACCAAACATTTAAGTACTACTTCTACAGGGTTCATCAAATCCAATCCAAATCTGATACAAATCCTTCCTGAACCCACATCATGGTGAATCCAGAACTGTGGGAATGCACCCTGAATGGGACACCAGTCTACAGATCTGTTTAGAGATCTGTTTAGATCTTTTTAACTAATATCTAACATTTCATAAATTAGGTCTTAGCTGCTTCATCGATCGAGTTCATAGATTCTCAATATATTTAGTGATTAAAAACACACTGGCCTTTCGTGGCTGGAAGATGTTTATTACTTGTTATGGCTAGATTTAAATAACCCTCCTATTTTAACAGACCTTTATTATACATATACACTATATTGCCAAAAGTATTCGCTCAACCATCCAAATAATCAGAATCAGGTGTTCCAATCACTTCCATGGCCACAGGTGTATAAAATCAAGCACCTAGGCATGCAGACTGTTTTTACAAACATTTGTGAAAGAATGGGTCGCTCTCAGGAGCTCAGTGAATTCCAGCATGGAACTGTGATAGGATGCCACCTGTGCAACAAATCCAGTCGTGAAATTTCCTCGCTCCTAAATATTCCACAGTCAACTGTCAGCTGTATTATAAGAACGTGGAAGTGTTTGGGAACGACAGCAACTCAGCCACGAAGTGGTAGGCCACGTAAACTGACGGAGCGGGGTCAGTGGATGCTGAGGAGCATAGTGCGAAGAGGTCGCCAACTTTCTGCAGAGTCAATCGCTACAGACCTCCAAACTTCATGTGGCCTTCAGATTAGCTCAAGAACAGTGCGCAGAGAGCTTCATGGAATGGGTTTCCATGGCCGAGCAGCTGCATCCAAGCCATACATCACCAAGTGCAATGCAAAGCGTCGGATGCAGTGGTGTAAAGCACGCCGCCACTGGACTCTAGAGCAGTGGAGGCGCGTTCTCTGGAGTGACGAATCGCGCTTCTCCATCTGGCAATCTGATGGACGAGTCTGGGTTTGGCGGTTGCCAGGAGAGCGGTACTTGTCTGACTGCATTGTGCCAAGTGTAAAGTTTGGTGGAGGGGGGATTATGGTGTGGGGTTGTTTTTCAGGAGCTGGGCTTGGCCCCTTAGTTCCAGTGAAAGGAACTCTGAATGCTTCAGCATACCAAGACATTTTGGACAATTCCATGCTCCCAACTTTGTGGGAACAGTTTGGAGCTGGCCCCTTCCTCTTCCAACATGACTGTGCACCAGTGACCAAAGCAAGGTCCATAAAGACATGGATGACAGAGTCTGGTGTGGATGAACTTGACTGGCCTGCACAGAGTCCTGACCTCAACCCGATAGAACACCTTTGGGATGAATTAGAGCGGAGACTGAGAGCCAGGCCTTCTCGTCCAACATCAGTGTGTGACCTCACAAATGCGCTTCTGGAAGAATGGTCAAAAATTCCCATAAACACACTCCTAAACCTTGTGGACAGTCTTCCCAGAAGAGTTGAAGCTGTTATAGCTGCAAAGGGTGGACCGACGTCATATTGAACCCTATGGATTAGGAATGGGATGTCACTTAAGTTCATATGCGAGTCAAGGCAGGTGAGCGAATACTTTTGGCAATATAGTGTATATTTGTGATTCACGATCATATTGTGAATTTCGAAGAAGTTTTGTGTGTCTGCTGCTAAATGTTGGGTTCTTGTTTTGTGTCTCTTTTTTTAGCTCTGTGAGAAGGGCAGAGATAACCATTTGGAGGTTGTTTCACTCTCATGTTGAAATGCCGACTCATGGCTGCTCCTTTTTCTTTATTTTCCCTTTCTCTCTCTGCTTTTCCTCTAACCTTCTCTGGATATCCTATAAGCTGTCTGTGAAGTCATTAAAGTAGTGAGTTTCTGATTTAAATTTGTGTGTGTGTGTGTGTGTGTGTGTCTGATCTCTGTATCATAGAGCAAATCATCACCTAAGCAAATTTCTGAGACATGTTCATAATAAACTGTTTGCTTAGTCAGATCTTTTATTTTTCAATCCAAATCAAAACACAGTCATGTAACACATTCTGAAGGCTAACGTTCCCTATTAGACTCACAAATCATGTTGTTTTTTGTAATGTTATGACCTGCAGGAGTATCCCGGCGCCTCGTTTTATATCCCAACACAAGGTGACACAGTCCTTGTGCTGGAATGTCATCTTGATTTTAGCTGTATACATTTGTTTATAACACGGCAAAATGAGAAAGAAATCCAAACCCTGGAAAGGGATCCGTGTGAATGTGAATGTGCTAGAAGATTTAAGCTGGAACAGAAGCAGAGGAAGTGACATGCCATCAATCCTCAAACTCTCATCCATGCCTGATGTCACATCCAAGCAGAAATCAAAAGCAAACAGATCCAACAGGAGCACAATTTATTCTCGGGCATAGCTGGACTGACAGGGTGGAATTACAGCTGTGGGTGATGTGATGTGTGTATGATGCCATGGATTTCGCAGAACTGATAATACTGGAAATGTGAGGCAGTTTAGTATTTGGTGATAAAGAAATGGCATTAAATGAGGTTTTAATACAAACATGTGCACAGTGCACTTTCTGTGTTTTTCACTGAGAAGCTTATTTACAGGAATTCATATTAAAATATCCAGTATGAGCAGTTCTGGTTGTTTGACAATGGATCTTTTAACTCTTTTCCCAACAGAGGCCAATAAATGGAATTTGTGTCTGTATTTGTTGTGTTCATGTTGAGCACTGAATGTCTTTGTGATGTCCTACTCCACGGTGGTGGGTAATATGAAGCTCATATGAAAGTAGACATTCAGGGCTTTAATGATTTGTAGAGTTTCATTAGTATTTCTGTTTTCTCCTAGACTACTAGGAGCAATTTATTCATATAAAAGTTCTAAAAAACAAATGTTTCTATCTTCGAAGTAAATATCGATATCCAACCCATTTCTACTCTTTAAGACGCCCCAGAGTGCTTGTTCATAAGCATCTAAAATTTGAAGGTGTTTATGTTCAACCACTAAAATTCTGTGTAAGGTTATCCAACAGAGGGAAAAAAAACAGGTCTCACACTGAAAGCCAACAGAGTCTGTATTAATTTTTATATCAGACTTACGGCATTAAAATAACTGGCTAATTTGTCAATTTCCATTAAACGGACTGCTATAAAGTCTAGCAATTCTAAACATTAAACATTTTCTTGACACTTTTTTTCCTCACATTTCAAGAAACAATTCATGATTTTGTTTTGTTTTTTTCACTTTTTGTGATGCACTTCATGGCTAAGGATTGTATTGTACTGATGTGTGTATTGCAGTGTGTAGTTTTGTGTGATTTAATGAGATGAGTGAAGTGAAACCTTTTTCAGTCCTAGCAGGAGTTTTTCATGTGATTGTTGCAGCCAAAAATGCTCGATTGTGCTGAATTTTGTTGGGTTTTTTTTTTTTTGTACCTTTTTTTTGTGGAAAGCTACTTGAGTTGGTGAAATTGCGAGCACTGGATTCTTCTGCTCCTAACTGTGAAGAAACATATGTAATTACTCTCTATGATTGTTGTACTCATGCTTGATGCGCATGAATGTGTAATGATGTCATTCTGCCCAAATCTGCTGAAAAATCACAAGATTCTTAAAATATCAGGGAGTTCACTTGATTTTGAGTTAATTTCCGCGTTAATTTCTTTGGTATGAAAATGAAACAGCCTTTATTTGTCACATATACATTACAGCACAGTGAAATTCTTTCTTCGCATATCCCATCCTTGGAGGTTGGGGTCAGAGCGCAGGGTCAGTCATGATACGGCGCCCCTGGAGCACAGAGGGTTAAGGGCCTTGCTCAAGGGCCCAACAGTGGCAACTTGGCGGTGCTGGGGCTTGAACCCTTGATCTTCCGGTCAACGATCCAGAGCCTTAACCACATGAGCCACCACTGCCCTAATATAACAATATATATATATGATGCACAGATGTGTATAATATATATATATATTATATATATATATATATATATATATATATATATATTATATTATATTATATTATATTATATTATATTATATTATATTATATTATATATATATATTATATTATATAGTGTATAATATATATGATATATGTATAATGATGCGCAGATGTGATTTCCCATGTCGCACAATTTTCATAAGGCTTAAGTAATATTTATGATATTAAATAATTAATCAAGATCCAAAGGCACAAGAAAAATGTTATTTTATTGCAAGTTAATGTACACTGTAGGTAAATCTCCTAAAATAAAAAAATAAATAAATAAATAAATAAATAAATAAATAAATAAAAAGAATTTAGAAGAAATTATGGTTATTATTAGTACGTAATAAGTCAGTCAATAAGTCAGAAAATATATAACAGAAAAGGGGTTTTTTTTTAGATTGAATTAAACTGCTTTTTTCATAATGAGATCCTTTTTCCCTGCTGTTCTTTCATATTTAATGCCAGAAGCTGTTTTCTCTCCATAGCCTTAAGCTTTAAAAGTACTACTCTGCATGCTGTGAGTTTTTGTATTTATTTTTTTGTATATATATCTGAATAATATTATATTATATTATTATCTTATTATTATTTCAAGATATTAAGTTATATTTTAATGTATTTATTTATTTATTTATTTATTTGACTGACTGACTGTCTAATTATTTGAGCTTATATAAATACATTGAAATATAACTTAATATCTTAATATTAATATTGAAATATAACTTAATATACTTAATATTAATATTGAGATAATAATTCAATAATAATATCAGAAAAAAATATGAGATAAATAATAGTAACATCTTGAAATAATGACTTCAGAACTTCAGAAAAAATCCCAACATGTAGTTCAAGGCTTCTTTTGTCAGCGTAGAAGCACAAACAGCACTAATGCTGATAAGGTGTGATACAGCCCTCAATGGGATCTGATATCTCAACCGGTTATGTAGCCATAACTTCACAAATTTGGCCTTGACTGGATAAATAAGATTTATTGATGTTACACAGCAGCATATTGAAGGAAGACACTTGTCCAAGTTGATAAGCACACACAAATGGAGATAAAACACCAATCCTGTGCTGGTTGACATGCAGCCCTAAATGGGTTTTGGTGTGAACCGAAGAAAAGAGAGGAGGAGATGGAGAGGAGAGGAGATAAGCAGGTATAGGGCATTTGAAGGATACAAAAGCTAAAGAGAGAAAGGAAGCAGGTGTGTGAGGAAAAAGAAGCTCAAAAATGTGTGTAGAGAGACAAGCTCCAGGAACATTTCTACTGATGATTATCGTACAGATAGGGATGATGCAGAAAGTATATACAATGGGACAAGAAGTTATGCACAATTCTGAAAAATAAAATCCTTTTTTTTTCATGTTTTTGCACCTGTTTTGTGTTTCATGTTCAGCACTGAAAGTCTTCTTCATGTTACACTCCACAGTGGTGGTTAATATGAAGCTCATACGAAAGTAGACACTCAGAGAGAATTTGTAGTTGTTTTGTTTTTTTTGTTTCTACCTAGCCTGTTATATGCAATAATTTCAAAACAGTTTTTTTCACACTGAATCTTTTAAAGCAAAAAGGTGAAATCAAGTCCATTTCTGTTCTCTGAGATGAACAAGTGCTGGAAATTTGAAGGTGTTTTCTGCTAAAATTCTGTGTAAGGTTATCCAACAGCGGTAAAAACATCTCAGACTGGAAGCCAACAGAGTCCTGCCTTATTTTATGTCATGTTTGCAGTGATAAAAACATTTATTTGTTTGTACTGATTGAAAATGTCCCATAAGCTGATTTCCATTATGAAAAGGGTTCTATTGTCTCTCGTTATATATTATCTCCTGCCAAACTGTTACATCATAAAACATTTGACAGCAAAATCCACTGCATTTTCTATCCTCCATTTTTTCAGGTTTAAAGGCGGGTGTTTGTGTTTTAAGGCAGTGATCTAGACATTATCCAATAACCCATTTTCTGCTTCTATTTTAGAGAACTCTGGCAACCTCAGAACATAACATACAGGATGAAGATTTACAAAAATTGACTTAATTTTTACAATTATATTATTGATTCCATTGACGTCGTCTATTGATGTTGACTCCGTTACTGCCCATAAGCTATACATCAGAGGCTTGAATCAAATCCATGCCATGTGTCATCCATGACCATGAGTCAAGCAGGACTCTAATATATTAAATAAAATCTACTCCAAAATAATCCACTTTTATGTTGGAGTCATAGTCATATGAACTGAATCATCCTCTCCTACACATGTGAAGAGGCTCGCATTACCTCAGTACTTGGCTGTAAAGTGCTTTATTTCTTAAAATAACTCTGTCCATAAAACGGTTAGAAATCTGTAGCATTTTATTGCTCAAATTTTCAGCATTTTTCTAAAGTCTATATCTTAAAATCATGTAATAGTGTAATAATATGACATAATAGATCAATATTAGGTATATCAATCAGTGAAAAATATCAATTATATCTTTTGTTGAATACATAAATGAATGAATGAATGAATGAATGAATGAATGAATGAATTAATTAATTAATTAATTAATAAAGAGTGCTTCCAAAAAATATAAAAAAGAGTAATGCATCAGTTTATTAGACCAGTAATGTAATAATTCATGCAATATTAGGCCACCCAAAAAATGGGTGCCATTATTTTTGTGTCCATCTTATCTTCCACATCAGTGATTTTTTTCAATTAATAAATAAAGCATTCTAAATTGCTAAAAAGCATCTCTAGTCTAAAACTGACATTTGCAGATTCATACACACATCTGGATCCCTTCATTAGCCATGATGGTCACTGATGATGCTGCCTGTCTTTGTGTAGCTAATGAGCCTGTCTTGGTTATGTCATCAGCACTGAATCTGCCATTATAAATACCCAGAGCACAGATGATAGCATGAGGCTGGGAATGTGAGACAGCTGCTAACAGGCTGCCATTGAAACTTCTTTCACCATGATGATGAGATTCCAAAGTCTGATAAGTCTAATGGGGGTAATATGTTTTCGCCTCATTGTGCATAGATACAAATATCCATATTTTATCTATAGCATTTATGGTTTTTAAGCCCCTTGCTAAAACGATATTGGAAAAATCTAAAGATTATGCTTTTTCTTAACTAAATCAGCAGACAGAATGAACACCACTAGTGAAAATTCCACCAGTAGAAAAGCAATTCACAGAAAGGGAAAAGAACTGTCTTGTTACACTTGAACTCTTAATTCACAAATGTTGTTCTTGTGAGCCAGTAGAAAACTAGGTGGGGCTTTTTCTATTGGCTCACAAGAAAAACATTTCTAAATTTTCTAGCTTATCTTTTTTCTACATTCTCTTTCAAATCATATGGCATAAGAGTGGCCTGAAGAATCGCCCGATTTTAAATCACGTGCAATAGAAGCAGTCCAGTGAATATCTGGCATGGGATTTGTCAGAATTAACACATTGTTGATGGTCATATCATGTGATCGTTTAATTCACATATAAACAGCTCTGGAAAAAAAAAAAAGAGACTACTGCCCAATCTCCAGATGTGAACCCTATTGAAAACCTCTGGAATGTCATCAAGAGGAAGCTGGATGGTCACAAACCATCAGGTAAAGCTGAGCTGTTTGCTTTTTTGCAAAAAGAGTGGTATAAAGTTACCCAAGAGCAATGGTGGAGAGCAGGGAGCCAAAACGCATGCAAATCTGGGTTATTCCACCAAATACTGATTTCTTAATGTTATTTAGCCAAAGCATTAATTTGTTTACGAATGATTTGCATTTTGTTTTATTTGAGTTATTAAAGCTCTGCAAATACTGCATGATCTTGGGTTATTTTCATGTGTCGTCATTTCCTTTAAATATACACTCTAAATAACAATAGTTATATTTTGAATTTAGGAGAAATATTGTCACAAAAAATGAAACAGAACTGTTCATCTCACCAATACATGAACCTGTAAGAAAAAAAAGATTATTTTGCAGTGTTCTCTTATTTTTTCCAGAGCTGTATATATATATTGCATTATATTATATTGCCATTGAATATATTTCAGAACGTAGACTATATTTCATAAATGTCTTTGTTGCACAGTGTCTCACACACACACACACTGAGATTTTTGTAGATCTGAGCATCAATATCCAGACTTTGATCAAAAACACAACTGATTTTTTTTTGTAAATATAGCCAAGAGGGGGATTAGCTCAAATGGTAGAGTTATCGCTTAGCATGCGGGTTGTAGTGGGATCGATGCCTGCATCCTCCAACATATCCGTTTCTGGGGACGGTGGTGGCTCAAGTGGTAAAGTCTCTGGGCCATTGGCTGGGCGATCAGGGTTCAAGCACCAGAACTGTGAATCCACCCTGCTCCAGGGGCACTGCAACATGGCTGACCCTGCTCTCTGACCCCAACCCTCCAAGGATGGAATATTCGAAGAAAGAATTTCACTGTGCAGTAATGTACTGTATATGTGACAAATGTAGACAACTTAACAAGAGCTGCTACTTACACTGTGTGACGAGTCCATCTGCGTGAATTGCAAACAGCACCATGTGGATATTTTGTTTACTTTCGAATCTGTTATCCTATTAAAAAATATATTCTAATCTTAAAGAAATTCTGAAATAATGTAAAAAGATCAGATAATGTCAACCTTTTTTTTTTTCAATCCAGTGAACATTTTGCTTCAGTTCAATAGTTACACTCAACAATTACCAGTGGACATTTTTTTATTATTGAACATCAACATCAATCATTTCCTAATTTCATCATGTAATTAAATGTATTCCTTATTCATTTTTATGCATTGATCGCCCACATTTATGCTGTAATCGTGCAATTGCCTCTGAATGTTTTTAGAGCTTTGGGATGTAAGCTTAGCAACATGTTAAAAATTTATTTAGGTGTTTATATTTATTTATATTTCATGATTAAAGTTGTGAGCACTGCACAGGTAATTCAATTCAATTCCCTTTCATTTTATTTGCATAACAGTATTATCCCACACCAGAATTACATTGAAATTAATATTGAAAATCTATGAAGCATGATTTTCTCATAGTATTTTATTCAGTGACTGACATGGAGTGCAAAAATGTGTTCACAGCAATGAGAGAATTAATGTAATAAGACAGCTCACATCTGCAACGATGAAGCGAATGCAAGTGCATGTGAACTATGATATGAATAATCATTGTGGATCGCGTGCAATCCAGTTCTGTTTTTATTCTCCTTGGATTCAGCTTCACAACGCCATTTTCAACCACACTGACCGGCACACTGACTCAGAAAGTACTTTTTTGAAAGTCATTTTCATTTAAAACATTGATGAAAACGGCATGTGAAGACCGGCGTGTGGGGACGCCACTTCCTCTGGAGGTGGTTGACAATACTGCAGAGCGTAACTCGGAGTACAGGTCAACTTATAATGCGGTAAATATTGAACTGGAGAGGGGATCAAACCTCAGCATTGTCACCTTGAGCAGGGCTCTTAACCATCTCTGCTGACCCTGAGCTCTGACCCCGACTTCCTAAGCTACTGTAGGATATAGGATGAAAACAATTTCACAGTGCTGTAATACAAATGTGACAAATAAAGGCTTCTTCTTCCTACTGATAAAAGCTGTGAGTTTTTTCATGGATTTGTGTACATTTCTTTCATTTCCATTGGTGGTTCTAGAAAGAGAGAGAGAGAGAGAGAGAGAGAGAGAGAGAGAGAGAGAGAGAGAGAGAGAGAAAATTATTACTGTTATTACATGGCTACTAAATATACTTAAATCTAAGAATGCATTTTTGGAGTTTTGGCTGATAAATAATACAGTCGTGGCCTGTGGGTTTAATTATTTTAAAATGCACATAAAATATCCAATAAGTGAGATTAGTATACATATTTAATAGCAAGTTAAATGCTTACACAAATCACTATATTTTGGTAAAGCTCTTGTAAAGTATTTACTTATATTAATTCCATTTGGGTAAATGCTTAAAGGCAAAAAAAAAAAAAAAGGTCACTCCAGTATAATTGTTTTTAAGAGCACAGGTCTCGTTCATTACAGGCTACTGCAGTAGAGCGCGAGAGCACAGGTCTCGTTCATTACAGGCTACTGCAGTAGAGCGCGAGAGCACAGGTCTCGTTCATTACAGGCTACTGCAGTAGAGCGCGAGAGCACAGGTCTCGTTCATTACAAGCTAGCACAGAAGAGCGCGATAGCACAGGTCTCGTTCATTATAGGCTAGCACAGAAGAGAGCGAGAGCACAGGTCTCGTTCATTACAGGCTAGCACAGAAGAGCGCGATAGCACAGGTCTCGTTCATTACAGGCTAGCACAGAAGAGCGCGAGAGCACAGGTCTCATTCATTACAGGCTAGCACAGAAGAGCGCGAGAGCACAGGTCTCGTTCATTACAGGCTAGCACAGAAGAGCGCGAGAGCACAGGTCTCGTTCATTACAGGCTAGCACAGAAGAGCGCGAGAGCACAGGTCTCGTTCATTATAGGCTAGCACAGAAGAGCGCGAGAGCACAGGTCTCATTCATTACAGGCTAGCACAGAAGAGCGCGAGAGCACAGGTCTCGTTCATTAGAGGCTAGCACAGAAGAGCGCGAGAGCACAGGTCTCATTCATTACAGGCTAGCACAGAAGAGCGCGAGAGCACAGGTCTCGTTCATTATAGGCTAGCACAGAAGAGAGCGAGAGCACAGGTCTCGTTCATTACAGGCTAGCACAGAAGAGCGCGATAGCACAGGTCTCGTTCATTACAGGCTAGCACAGAAGAGCGCGAGAGCACAGGTCTCATTCATTACAGGCTAGCACAGAAGAGCGCGAGAGCACAGGTCTCGTTCATTACAGGCTAGCACAGAAGAGCGCGAGAGCACAGGTCTCGTTCATTATAGGCTAGCACAGAAGAGCGCGAGAGCACAGGTCTCATTCATTACAGTCTAGCACAGAAGAGCGCGAGAGCACAGGTCTCGTTCATTACAGGCTAGCACAGAAGAGCGCGAGAGCACAGGTCTCGTTCATTGCAGGCTAGCACAGAAGAGCGCGAGAGCACAGGTCTCGTTCATTACAGGCTAGCACAGAAGAGCGCGATAGCACAGGTCTCGTTCATTACAGGCTAGCACAGAAGAGCGCGAGAGCACAGGTCTCGTTCATTACAGGCTAGCACAGAAGAGCGCGATAGCACAGGTCTCGTTCATTGCAGGCTACTGCAGTAGAGCACGAGAGCACAGGTCTCGTTCATTACAGGCTAGTACAGAAGAGCGCGATAGTACAGGTCATTTCAATTCTTGACGTAGGAGATCATTTCAAAGAATCATGCATAAATAAATAAATAAATAAATAAATAAATAAGTAAGTAAGTAAGTAAGTAAGTAAGTAAGTAAGTAAGTAAGTAAGTAAGTCTGCACTTGAATCCACTCTGGCCTTCGTAATGTGACAAGGATTGTATTAATTATACCATGGAATAAAAATATTTGTAACTTGTCTTTGTATATGTCAACAGGTTGTGTCCAAAATGACGACGTTCAGTGAATGATGACCATCGTAACTACATTCTGAGATTGAGCAGAAGCAATACCGTCCGAATAACAACCATACTATAGCAGATTTTGACCAACATTGTGTCCATTTACTCATTCCTGATCATTTAAACCAAGGCAAATCTGGGAACCTGACTCTTCACCACAGGATGTCCAGGACCGGGTGGTCAAACTCTGGACTGTGATGCAGAGTGGCACATGACAATACAAATTCATAGTGGGAAAAAATAATGTATTATAGATGCTTCACCTTTTAAACCCAGAGAGTTTACATTTGTAACTCAACCGAACATGTTGAAGCCCTGTGACTTCTTGAAATGCTGGAAACCTGACCAGCATGGACATAAAGAGAAGGGGTGTTCAAGCAACAAATCTACAGTGAGATAGATAGATAGATAGATAGATAGATAGATAGATAGATAGATAGATAGATAGATAGATAGATAGATAGATAGATAGATAGATAGATAGATAGAGACTTTGACCAAAAAATGACTTAATGAAAAAATTATTTTTAAATACATCCTACATTCTGAAGTATATTTAGTAAAAATATAATTTAGGAAAAATATGTTTATATATATTTTTTGGACTAGCAGTTAACAGATTTCAATTCCTCCCACTCATATATATCACACACACACACCATTTATCCCGTTAGAATGGTCTGTCCCATCCTCGGTTACAGCATATGCAATGTTTTTTCCAGTAAAGTTCTTTTTTTTCTCTCTCTCTGCCTGCTAGGATATTCTTGTTAGCAGTGTTGGCAGCTCAGCTATTATGGATGCAGGAAGAGGGAAGCTGTCACAGCAGGCGAAGCAATCATGCCGTATTGCCAAGCGTGGCTCGTATGAGAAGACTGATGATCACACTCCCGGTCCACCAGCGTGTAGGTGTCACACTGTGTATCAGTGTGACGGTGTGCATTGTGTCACTGAGATCCTGCTGATAGAGGCACAGCCTCGGGCCTCGTCTTATTGATTATTCACACAAAGTCCACTGACCTGCACTAAGAGAGGGTTAAATACAAAAATCTGTCTTCAATTCACCTGTGTTACACATACAGTCAGGTCCTGAAATCAAATTAAGGTCTCTCACCTCCTCTGGTGTTCAATTTCACGTTCAGGGGCATGACCACAGACGAGCTGTTGAAGGCACTGTGGGAAACGGGCGTGGTAATCACATCTTTATCACACTTCTCTAAAGAAAATACAAAGCACAGTTTTTCATGATTTTCCGCAGATTTGGGCCAAGACGCCTCATCACAACTCACAACTGACTTTTGTCCCCTTCGATTCATGCCATCGAACATGAGTACAGATATGATAGAAATAAATACATCTGTGTCTTCACTGGTAGGACTGTCTTTTCTCGTAGGGTAGAAAAAAAGGCAAAATTTATGCTAGTCGCATCAAAAAAATCTGCAATTTCACAAGTCAAGCATTTTTGACCGCAACAATCAACAACAATCAACAACAATCCAGCGAATCCTGGAGGGACTGTTTCATCTTGTGAATTTCTAAATAGTTCATTTTTATGTTTAGGCTTTTTAGGCTACACCCCTAAAAAACGTTACTGAATATTTGGAATATGTGGAAAGAATATTTTAATGGGAAATGCTTCTTTTAAATGATTTACTGAGGGGAAAAAAAAGAAAGAAACTGTTTAATACCTGAGAATTAGACATGGGTGAATGGAACTGCAGATTAAAAAGTACAAAAGCAGAAGTCTGGAGAAAGTCAGCAGAAACAGCCAGGTTAAATACCAGAAAATATTGCAACTGGATTAAAACAAGAACTCAGGTACAAGAGACATCCAACATTATTCTAGTCCTGATATGGACTTCCTTAAAAGTCTTACATTATTCTAGTTACTATTCAGAGACTACTAGATAGGAGTGTTTCCTATCTGACAAATCAGGTATCAACTAATCATAAAACCATACAGCAAGAGTTTTAGTTAATATTTACATCAAACATCAAAATAAAGAAGAAAATCTCAGTGACCAAGTTCTTGGCATGACAGTGGTAGTGGCAGATGGCTGATTTAAATATTTCTCTTTGTATTTTCACTCACAACACTCATCATTTTCACTCAGTAGATTTTGGACAGAATGGTGCAGAGAAAAAACACATAGAAAGACAAGAATTCATCCAGTTCTGCATGTAGAAGTGCTTCCTCCATGAGAGAGGTCAATGGAGAATGCTTTGAACTGACAGCAAGGCTACAGTACCTCAAATAAACACTCTGTACAACCGTAGAGAGCAGAAAAGCATCACAGAGCTTCTGAAACAGGATTTAGATCCTCCAGGCTGTTTGAAAGATTGAAAAAGATGTAATTCAAGCCGAACCCTGAAGCTGTGAGTAGGCAACAGTTCCTGCTGCGTCTAGTCCCGAACACTAGAATTCTACGTTTATCCTAAAGCGCAGACTCAGACTTCATGTTTGCCGAACAGCACTGGGAAGCGACTACAACAAATCAGCGCAGCCAGACACTTCGACGTTCACGATCCATGATATGCAGAGAAGTTGCCATGCAGCTCTCGGTTCACAGGCGCTGCAAATCCCAAGAGAGAAAGTTGTTCACTTGCATCGACGTCTCCATCTACTACAGATATTGCGCTATGGTAAGAAACATAGTCTTAACATCAGAGAGCTGCAGACTGGACGGAAAGAGCTGACGGAGCCAGAGACGGAGAAAACGAGTGGCGAGAAGCTTCCATTAGTTCCTAATGAGTATCTGTCACGTTCTGGCATGATTGCATTTACTTTGCTCCCGTCCCTGAGCACATCGCTACTCTCTCAGCCGGGTGCACTAAGTGGAAACGCATCTCGCCAAAAAGACGCCGGCGTTAAACATGAGCTACAGCTTTTATTACTCTCATTTCAGTGCTCAAACATCAGCACCCAGAGGACATCTGAAAACCATCGCTGTCACACTGCCTAGCGTCTGTAAACGGCAACAGTTTCTCATCCTCCTCCAACACGCTGACATGTTATATCTTGTTGCTGCGGTGCTTTACATAACTATTCACCCCCTCATACTTCTTGTGTTACAATTGTAATTTGAATGCATCATTTTTTATTGACATAAAAGTTAATTAAACAAATAAACAAACATTAATTGGTCATATAAGCATTCACACACACACACACCCTTCCCGCTACGATCCTTGTACGCAATTATAGCTGCAATACTTCTAGCTACTCTATCAGCTTTGCACATCTGGATCCTCATCTGCTTTTTTTTTTTCATTATACTCAGCAAAATCTCTCAAATTGGATTCTGCTCTCCTTCGACGTTCTAATTCTACCACAACTGATCATTTCTGCATTAATTACTGATGTGAAATATCTGTAGAGAAAAGAAGCTGCAACATACATGGAATATGGACATATGTGTATTATTCTGGAGACAAGTTCTGCTAAGGAAGAAAGCAAAGCATTGATCCAAATCAGTCTCAGTTGTTAGTCTTCAGTGATATGGAATGACAGAATATTTTTGAAAGGAAATGTCTTTTGGTGTGTGTCAGTGGTTTGAGTAAGTTTTTCTTTTCTTTTCTTTTCTTTTCTTGTTATTTATTTTATTTATTTTTTTACGGAATGACAATTTTAAAACAGGTTGGTTTGGTCAGCGTTTTTGGTTGAGCTGTGTTCAAAGCCATAATATTTATTTTTATTATTTTTTAAAAGAATAATAATAATAATAATAATAAACTAACTAATTAACTAGTTGATTAATTCATACTTAATTAATCAACCAGGTACTTACCTTACTTAGTTAGTTAGTTAGTTAGTTAGTTAGTTAGTTAGTTAGTTATCCAGCTGACTTGTTTGCTCTTATTACACAGTGTGTTTTGTGCTCTTACCATCACTGCTTATCACTCAAGGTCAGTCACTTTCACAGCTGAAGATCCACCAACACTCACAAATAATGGAGATACAATTTGTGGAGCTGAAACACTGGTGTAAATTATAGCATTGAGATCAATAAAAGCCTTTTAGTGGCCCATTTTTATATCCTAACCAGCTTCTGCTGAAACCTAACAGATAAATCTGCAACCTAAAGATCAGAGCATCATTTATACAGAGTTTATTCATATACATCCATTTTCTGTACCGCTTATTCTACACAGGGTCACAGAGGGTAATGACGCCAATCCCGTTTCGGAGTGGCTTACAAACATGGCCGCCACGGACTACAATTCCCAGCAGCCACCGACATGCCATCCTCGCAATCACCAGACTTTTAATTGAAATCACTTAATTCCCATCATGTGACTGAACTCACATGTTCCCCTGTTCAGCCCCTTTGTTTCAGTGCCTCTACCGATTCATGATGTTATTATTCATTTGTATCTCTGCTGTGTTTTCCAGTTTTTGGCTCTTTGGCTTTTTTCTTCTTGGATATAGCTGTTTTTCCCTTGACTGAACTTCATATGTTTTTGACCCATGCATTTGTTTTTGTGGCTGTTTTTCTTATTTTGGGGTATTTTACCATTTTATGGCCCATAGACCATTTTACCAGGACTAATTATACTTGAACACAGAAGAAAATCTGAACTGTATCATGCAGTAATAACTGGCCAGTTTCTAATTAACTTGAGAAAATCAGTTTCCTTTTTTTTTCCATCTTTGTGGTGGTTTCCGGGACCTTTACCAAGAAGGAGAAACACACACACGCATTCAGATATTTATAATGGTTTGATCACCATTCTTTCTTTGTTTATCTAAATTTAATCAGATAATCAATAAATTTAGCTTGCATTGTTACCAAAGGTGTGTCCTGAATTAAAGCACACACATAAAGCACTATTCTATGGCATCTTGCAGTGTGAGTAGTGTAGTGTGTTTACACTGAAAAAGAAGAGTGCACTTCAAATACCTGCATCATACATTCATTCAACCGAAAAAGAAAAAAGAGGGAGGAATGTTGGACACACCATTCACTCAACTCTCACAACTTTGCTTAAGAAGCGGAAGAGGAAGAGGCAGAGCTACCAGATGCTGATGCTGTATGAGAAAAAAATTTCCAAGATGGCTTCCGTCACTCCTGTGGACAAGACATTTGACAAATGTATATTAAATTAGCCTACATTTGCTTTTGATGTCATTTGCTATCGAATGGGAAACGGCTCATGCTTACTACCAATGATACTACCCTTCTAAAATTCATGTGCACAATGTGTAGTATGTCATCTGGGATACAGCTTCGGTCTCAAAGATTTCGGAAAACCTAAATTTCCTAACATTTAGAAAGCAATGGTACTGGAGACTGATTACTGTTAAATAAAAATAACTTTTAACTATATCATCCATCACTGTATAAACACACTGTCAGTTCATTTGTTGTTAGGGTTTCATTATGTGGAGTGGCCATTGATTACATGTGCAGATTTCTTTTCGTGTTGGGGAAACAGGAGCATTGTCTTATTAGCTTGAGCAACACTCATACACAACAATTATAAAAGTGTAATTACCCCCTGATAAACACACAACAAGATGAACAAGGCCTGTATGATAACAAGATGTATGAGAATGCATTTTCATTACAAATGAATTTCAGTGGCACCGTGCGTTCAATTAGCAGCTGAAAAGGTAATCGTAAAAATAATTTATTTTTTTATTTACATTATTACAAAGCAGCTTTACAGAAATATAAACAACCAGGATGTAAAACTTAAAATGGGCAAGTATAAATTTATATTATTATATTTTTTATATTATAATTAATGTATATTTTATTTTTCAATTAATCATTATTTTTATTTTATTTTATTTTATTTTATTTTATTTTATTTTATTTTATTTTATTTTATTTTATTTTATAGACTGGCTGTTAGCTAAACTGTGCTATGAGAGAATTATTTTCTTATTCAGTTAAAAAAAAAAAAAGAAAGAAAGAAAGAAAAAATAGATTGAATTCAGATTGACAGCTATGACACATTTATTAGAGACAGAGCAGGTCGGCTCAGGTTAATCTGTCCCTTCACGTTTACTTGTCCTTAGGACAGGGACACACATTTCAGGTAATTAGGACTTATAGCACAGCCAGGGGCTACTATTTGGAGCATGGTGTCGCTCACACCATGGCTCAGGAGAGGAAATAATGTGCTCGTCCACTAAGCCTGAGTATTAAGGGAACAAAACAGATGGAAAATCTCTGTTTAAACTGCTTAGTCCTGGATAGTGGAGACGGGCTGGACAAGTCACCATTCAGTCTATATTCAAGTTAGATATTAAACCTTCAGGCATCCAGGTTCTTTTGTAATATCTAAGAGTTATAAGTGCAGAAAAAAGCAAAACAGGGCATAGTGTTACAGGGGGAAAAAATCATGTTAACTCCCTGAAGTTGATTATTTTCCTATAACAACAAGTTCTGAAGTGTTTTTATGAAATGTCAGCAAATTGCCACCGTGTTATTTTATTTATTAAACGATGACAGTATCATATTATTAACTAGTTTATAGTCAAGTTTAATATGGAACATCCAGAAAACAAGTTCCTGCTCTCAAAAACAGTTCCATCACTATGACTTTCTCCTAGAGTCTTGAATGCATCTCTTTATAAAGGAGAAGTTTGGATATTTTCAAGTAACGGCTGGGAAAAAAAACAAAACTGAAACTGGAGACTCTGTGCTAAAAAAAAATCTCTCCTTACAGAAAACCTCACCTTATTAATCAACAAGGTAGTACTTTTAATCAATTGCCCATAAGCCAGAACTATTGTCAGAGCTGCTGTTAGAGAAAACTGTCTAACCAATGAGATTTTAGAATTCGACACAGCTCAGGTGGATATAACAATAATCTCCAAAAGTCCTAAGGGAATCATAAGCCAATGTTAACTTGAGCCGCATATTCAGTTTGTGAGTGTAAATAATTAACCAGCTACATTTGTAGACACCAGACACCAGTAATCATCATACCAATTCAAAAAAGATTGAAGCACACTTGTTTAATAAATCGAGGAGAAGCAAATACAACAGGGCTATGTGGCATTGGTTGTAAATAACCTGTATATAAGAAACAAATACAACACCATGGAGCTGAAACATCCGCAGCACAGACTCAAAATAGAGCTATGAAAACGAGCTGAATGCTGAGGTGAGCTATATGTGCACATAAACGTCTCTGACAGATTAGTAATGGAGGATGAGTTACAGCATAATGCAGCGTTCTGCCTTTAAAATGTTTCAACCTCTTTGGAAACCGTTGTTTATTTAGCTAGCGTAGCTTTATCTGTAACTCCTGTTATACAAAGGTTTTATTTGGAAGGTTCAGCTTGTGTCTAGCATATGGCACTAGGAATTGAGCCTTTATTCCTTTAGGAGGCTAAGAGCCGAGGTTTTAATACGCAGCTTGTTCAATCACCTGGAATAAGATGGTTGATGATTTTTTTAAGTGGCTAATTAAACCTATCTGGATGAAAAAAATCCAAGCTTTGCTTCTGCCAGTTCTTTTTTCTCGGCAATGACATCTATAAATGTGATTGTAAACAAGAGCCTCTGGCAAAGCACAAATAAATTGTACAACAGAAAATGGGTTTCATGATTAAATCACTTTTCTCAATTCATTATAAGTGTATGGATCAATACAGAGCCAAGAGCCAGACTGCACAGACTTAAAGCAGGAAAAATCGAAAGCGCTGCATCATTAATACTAACACCGAATAGACAATGTTTCAATCTGACTGGAACTTTTGGCTTATTCAGGCTTAATATTGAAAAAGGCATTTAATGGAAATGAAGTTGTTATGTGAAAGATTTCAACACATTATTTGAGAATCAGAAAAAATGTAGGGATGGGGTTAGGAAAGTCGTGTTGGCGGAAGACCCATGTTGGGAATAAGCACCAAATGGACAAAGTTTGTCAAAATCCCTGATCAGGTAAAAGCCCCATGCTGGGCATACCTGCCATCTGGACAGACACCAATAATAAACAAAAAACACATGTTGGAGAAAAGCCAACCTCATATTGGTCAACAGACCCTGCTTGGGCAGAAGCCATCTATTACTTAAAATCCTATTTGGACAAAGCACCAGTTTGGGGCATAAGCCCCATTTGGACAAAATACCCCATGATGCACAGAAACCACAAGTTGCGCAAAGCCTCATTGCTACATGAAAGCCAGAAGCCACCTGCTGTGCAAAATCTCTGACTGGACAATAGCACCATATTCACCATAGACCCCACTTGGACAAAGACCAATGTTAGACAGAATGTACCTGCTATCTGCAGCACCTGGTTGAGCAAAAATCACCTTCGTTGCCCCTGGTACTGAAAGTTTGTTTGTGTAAAAATATGTACAGATGTGAAAGCTTATTTACTAATTGGATCTTCAACAGTTTGTGTCTTTCAAAAGATCTTTTTATATGGTTGAGGGAAATGTATATGAAAGCCACTGACTGATGATGTGAATGTGTGGGTTTGAATGCAGGTAAGATTTTCCTTTGAATTTTTGATATTCACCTGAATACTCAACACTCTTTCTGCTTTTAGGCATTTATTTGTTTTGTTTTTTTTGTTTGATCTGTAAAGCAAACCACTATAAAAAGTGAAGTCTTGAATTGCTGAATAAAACCTCATTCACAGCCCCTATTTGTAGGCCTACAGTGATATTGCCTTTGGTGTGTGAGAATACTTACCGGAATACCTAAACAGATGAATCCCTAGGAAATGGTTACTATCCGTTTCTTTCGTTCCTTTAACAGCACACCAGACAATTTATTCAGTTTTATCTATAAGTCTGGAAATCTAATAGATTCAATATAAATTGAATGTGCATACATAAATCAAGTGATATGCAACAAGACCAAATAAGTCTTAGTGGATCTTCCGCCTGTCTTTAAAAGATAGTCTGTGTATGAGAAAGAATATTTTGAGATCCCTGACCAAAATATATCAAATAAATGCTTTTTCAGTTTTATGTGGGCATTGTATTATTTTTTCCCTGCACCTCTCACCTTTTGTGCCCTGATCCTGACAGCACTGTGTCAACATTTTGCTCACAATAGCTTTGGGAGTCTCTTTCTCTCTTTCTCTGTCTCTCGCTGTCTCATCCTGACAGCAGCAGAACTAAAGAAGAAATGAAACCAGACAGCTTAAGGTTATGAAAGAAATTTGCTCATCAGTTTGGCTTAGCAAAATAAAAACACATTTTCTTTTTTTCTGGCCCATGCTTGGACAGAAGCTTCATGTTGCACTGAAGACTTCTGCTGGACAAAATGCCGCTTGGCAAAAATCTCTGACTGGGCAGCGTCCAGTCCATGTTGGACACAAACCTCATTTGGACAAAGACCAATGATAGACAGAAGCCACCAGCTGCACAATGCCCCCATGCTGGTTAAATGCCACTGGTTGCATAGAAGTTACCTGCTGGACAGAATCCCTGATTAGGCAGAAGCCCCATATTGGGCAGAAATCCAATTTGGATGAAGATCCATGTTGAGCAAAACCCCCCTGTGCTATGAAGCCCTGATGGATACCTCATGGTTGGACAGAATCTACCTGCTGGTCAAAATTCCTGATTGGACAAAAGCCCTATGTTTGGGCATAAGTTTCATTTGGACAAATTCCCATATTAAGTAAAACCCCCCTCCTCCACAAAGCCTCATATTGGGTAAAAGCATCTGGTTGGGTAAAAGTCACCTGCTGTACAATATGTTTGATTAGGCATAAGTCATATTTTGACAAAGACCCATGACTGAACAGAAGCCACATATTGTGCAAAGCCGCATGTTGGACATAAACATTTTTTGGACAATGATCCGTAACAGACAAACTCCTTGGCAAAGCATGTTGGGTATTAGTCCCTGGTTCAGCTAGTAAAAATCCCTGATTGGGTTCCATTAGGACAAACACCCATGACATTTAAGAATAAGCCCCATTTGGACGCAAACCCATGTTGGGCATAAATCCCATTTGGACATAGACCCATGATGATTATGCTGGGAAAAAGCCCCTGAATGGGCAAAAACCATCTAATAGACAACCTCCCTGATTGGGCAGAAGCCTCAGGTTGGGCAAAATTCCCATTAGGGCACAATCTTTATGTTGTGCCTGTTGTCAAAATGCCCATGTTGGGCAGAAACCTTCTGCTAAGTGAAGATCCTTGACAGGACAACCCTCTTGAAGGGAAAAGCCTCTGGGGCAATAGTATCCTGTTGGGTATAGCCCCACCATGAGCAGAAATACCTGGTTGAGAAAAGAACAGTAAAATGGACCAAATTTCTACCTGGAATGTAATACAACCTAAAAGCATGTATTATATAATTCCGTTTCCACCAGGTGATGACAAAATTATACCCTTCACTAAGTTTTAATTATGAGAATTATTTCTTCAGATTATGCCTCGGTTTTCTCAAAATGACTTAATATTATCATACAGAGTTGTATTAGACATTCATCACACATTCCCACCTCTGATGCCAAGAGCGTATAAATAGAGACTTCACACATACAGGAACGTACCAACAGAAAATACAATCCTTTATACGATATGTTCGTGTTGTATTTTGTAAGGTCTCAATAAATCTCTTTCAATATGTCATTTCATTAAGTGTATTTTTGTGGTAATGTTTTTTTAGTTTCAGTTTTGACACTTTTGGGAGTCACTTTGTAATTTCATCACAGCTAGAAAGAACAAACAGCACACACATTTAAATATTGTTTCGTCCTGTTGCTCTGTAATTATTCTCCCACGACATGCCTACTTTTTGTGCACGCAATTTCGAAAGTGTAAACATTCATAATTAATACAGTAACAATTTCGAAGCTTCATTTGTTTTCCACATATTTTTGTTCTATTAAAATTTTATTTTGGTGCAGATAATGCATATGAGTAATTAAATAGCAAGGCTCCTGACTCTAATTACACATCCTGGCATCTTGCTTCATAAATGGAACATAAGAAATAATTATCTTAAAAAGTTTTGATGTAAACTATTTTCATATATTATTTTATGGTCATACGATATTCACATGATTCTCTATTTCTAAACAATTTTCTTTACTTCTCCCTCCAAGGAGAATGGTATTTACACAACCTTTTTTTTTCTCTTCAGATTGAATCAGAGAATTAAACACCCTGAGGCAGTGACACAGAGCATCACTTAGAGCAGTGTGTGTGATTTGCTCAGTGGCTAATGATAATGGTTTGCTGTCAGGCCACATTGTTTTCAGAGCGATCTAATGAGTGGGAGTCAGCCATGACAAACAGTGGAGCTGGCTCTGTGTGTGTGTGTGTGTGTGTGTGTGAGACCATGTATCTGAATGTCCTCTACACTGACAGTTATAAATGGAATCTAATTTCTATCAATTTGCCACAGACCCAATGAGGCCTCCATTGTCACACCTGTGTCCAATTGCAGTCACAGGCAAAATAACAAAAATATAATGAACAAAGACACAAGACGATTTAAAAAAATAATAAAATAAAAGAGCGCTAATTTAAGTGAGGAGGTAGGTCTTTAGTCATCGTTTAAAGATGACAGTTTTTGGACATTTTGGAAAGAAAATTCACAGCAAGTTTAGTCAACCATCTAGATACCAGGAGCCTTGATTCACGTCCTACTTGCACCCTGAGAGATGGTAGGTCCAATCGAGTGGTGCAAGAGAATCCAAGGGAGCGTGATGAAATGCGTAGTGATTAGTGCGTTATTTTTAGGTGAGCACTGGTTCATTTTTGGCTTTTAAATTCATGGTTGCAGTGGGGTAGTGTTGAAGAAATTGGAAGTTTCAAACAAGTCGCAAAGCTGCATTCTGGATTGGATGGTACACAGAGGCAGACTGTCTAGGACTGAGCCTGGTCTCAAAATGACAGGAGATGAACGAGTGGACACTGTGGATAGAAATAATGTTGCAAAGGAGAAACCAGGATGTGAGTCAAGAAGGTTGTCCATGGTTACTCCAAGTATGAGACTTGTCCAGGGAGATCACAAGATCATCAGCAGGGATGTACACCAGTTCATTTTAGCTGACATTCAGCTTCAGATTCCGATCTTCCATCCACGTAGAGAACTTTCAACACCCTGTGCTCATCACCATCACTGGTTTAACCAGCAACTCAACTCCACTCTGAGGACATTAGCTAGAATGAGTGTAGTTTTGTCTGCTGTCTTTTTAGTGTAACAATGAGCACAAGAATGATTTCTTGTGGTTGGAATTAATGTTGAGGGATTTCAGTGATGTGGAAACTTGAACCACGCCATGCCAACTGTGTTATTAGGAAACTGGTTCCTCTTCCAGAACGTTCTCAGATTCTGGCAAGGTTTTCAGTTCAAATTCACAGAATGACTAAGGTGTATAGCAATTGTTCTTAAAGCCTAACCTGTGGAGTAGGAATTGTTTTAAACTTTAGCCAAAAAAAAAAAAGAAATTGACACAATTTGCCTTTTAATCTTTATTCATGGTCAGTGGTTCAAGCCAAATGTTGGGTACTTTATGAAAATATTATATGTTTTCAGAGACCATGGTTATTTACCAGTGCACTGGTGTATGGTTGAGAAAAACATATTTTTATATATATAAATAGTTGAGAAATCTGATTGGCTGATCTATGTTAAAATCCTTAATATACATGCAAAACTGCATCAAATTTATTGGATTCTGTATTGAACCAATAAAATTAAGTCAAACCAAGTGCCCTAAACTTTCTATGTCATTTTGCTTAGCAACCAAATCTTTCTGTAAATCCTTTGTCTTTTATTTATTGAACACTTGAGTTTATCATATAGTTTTTAATGCTTTCAGACACTCTGCTGTGTGTCGTACCTCAGAACACCCTTACCAGTGTCTTTAAAATATCTTTTAGCATTATACTGTATGCATATTTGTAAATGTAATTGAACAGGAACTGATATTGTAAATAAAATAAGTAGCTAGGCTTTTTAAAGTTTACAATCAGATTGTAAGATCTAACCATGACGAAGTTGCCTAAAAGCTTTAGTTGTGTCATCCTGCAGTAAATCCAAGGGTCTTGCCTTTCACGTTTCTCTTCTTGGATATTTCAGCTAATATGGAGATCTGGGAGCCCTTTTTGGCCTTTTGCCTATTCTAATCAAACACACATGAAGTTGGAGCTTAGATGTTAATGACGGAGTGCTATTTACCAAGGCTTAGTCATGAGAAAGAAAATGGCAGCAGGATTAAATCGCATAGCTTATTTGCAAAATTAAAGTTGATGTATAGCTGATGTATAGTACAGCCTGCTTTGCCCTTTTCCTGGAAGCCATTTTTGGAAGTCATTGAAGTCACACTTCTGGTGGAAATGTTCATATTTCCTTCCTGTACCATAAATCTTTATGACACTTTTTTTAACAGTACCAGCCCTTTTATAGCTCGACACATTTACTTTGACCTTTATGAATGCATCCAGAAACAATTGCTTATTATTAAGCCTAGTATAAAAAAAGGTACCAGATTCAGGCATTTATAGCTCTCAGGCTCCCCGAGCGTAGCATTTGGTAGAAAAGCGCTTATATAGTAAATGAGGTCAAGGCTGCTGACTCAGAGTAATGCAAAAAGACCGAAGCAATTTAAAAAGTACCAGCTGATACATCTTGTAATGATCAGAAACCTGAAAGCAGCAGGTGGAAATGCTGAGTGTGGTTATTAAGGATTTCACAGAGATCTGGACAGTAGGAGTAGGAGTAGGAGTAGGAGGAACTCCTGGGTCCTTACAAAAGGTCTTACAAAAGGTTTGAATGTGTAAAATAATTTGTGCAGACTGAAAAACAGGGTCTAGAATTATTGTATTGTACACGGCAAAGCAAGATAATTCATGTTGCACTTGCAGTGCAATTCACAAAGCCTGGAAATCACTTTGGGAAAGTCATTCCTTATTGTAGAAAACATCGTAATCATTGACGAAATACATGAACATGCACGGTTTTCATTCTCTCAAGCCTGATTCTCTCTGACTTGAGCTTGACTTAGCCTTGACCTTCAAAATTTGGTCTTGATCTGGTCTTGGCTAATTCTGATCTTGGATTTGTCTTGTGCATGAGATTTTTTGTAAGCTTTCCAGGAATAACTCTATTCAGCTACAAAAATCTCATACAGATTTCCTTGCTTGGATTTTTTACAGAATTCACACCATTATTCCATGTGATATTAATAAAATAAATATGTGATCACACCTTGTGATCACACCTCACATCCAGCAGACCCCCGTGACCCTAATTAGGAATAAAGCGGGTATAGACAATGGATGGATGGATGGATGTGATCATTAATTAGAAAATCTTGGATGATTTAGGAAGGAAACAGGTCAGTGAAACCCAAGAAACAGGAAGTGGCAGGAGGCAGGACAGAATCTGAGAAAATCTGTGATATATTCAAGATTAAAAGTCAGAAGAAGGATCAAGATTGAGCTTGTTATTCTTGTAGTTCACAGCAGGAGACTGGGAGCTCTCAGATTCAGTACAACCTTCATGTTATTCCTGATTTTCACTATGTGAAGCCCCACAGTCACTACAAATGCCTGTCTTTATAACCTGATCAGGATCTATAAATTGAGAGTCGAACAAAGTAGCCTCATACTGAAAAAAAAAATAAAGACAACTATGTCTCAAATAGAAAACAGGAAAGAGAGTTATGTTTTTCAAATGATTTATTTAGCAGAGTTCAATGCAAGTGGGAGATAAGCCGAGAGTGAAATGATGGAGTGCAGTAAACAAGTACTTTGGGTTTAAAAAAACTATGAGCATTCATACAAACAACTTAATCAATAAGCATGTACAAATGTCTTTAATGGACGACCTTTGAAATCCACGACACAGCATTAAATTGCTTTCCAAATAGACACGAATCCAAAACAGTAAACAGATGTTTAAAGGCAGGAAGACATGTGGGCGAAGGTTCGGTTAATAAAAAAGGGCAAAATAACAGTGAGGAAAAACAGATTCAGATATACACAGATACACAGGTGATGGTAAGACTTCATACAAAGGCCTTAGAAAAATACATGGTGTACAGTATATATGGAGAAATGAAGAAAAAAGCAGCCTGATTAACAGTCAGCACCAGCAGCATGGGAGAGTTCCTTCCTTTCCTTGCCACCCTTGTCATTCCTCCTTTAACATTTCGAACACATCACAGAGTCATCCACAGAGCTGTGTGTTAAATGCAGAAGGGCTTGTCCAGGCTGACAGGATGGATAATAAACCAGCATGCAGATAAAAGCATGTGTAAAAAAAAAAAAGTGAGGAGGAATGCACTAAGGTGGTGACCAAGAAAAAATATACAGAATATTCTAGCAAAATGAAAATGTCAGCTAATTGTTACATGGCAGCGCTGTATCCAAAGATGATAATGTAGTAAAAATTCAGAAAGAGTACTTGAATCAGGACTGGTATGTGCAGAAAACAAAAGATAAAAATAAAGAAATGTGGCCATTGCAATTTAAAATTTAATGATGTGTAACGAGAGAGAAAGCAGGCATGTGGACTAGTGTTTCTGTCCATTTGAGAGCAAATTATACCATTAAACAAGTATTTACAGGGCATGCTATTACTGGAGAATAATCAATAGTGAATCAGTGTGATGTGGCATGATATATTATTGTTATTTATTTATTTATTTATTTATTTATTTATTTATTTATTTATTTGATGTTGTGTATTGTCAGTGAGACAAGTTTGATCATCCTCTCTTGTTCTCTGTCTTGAAGTTAATAAGAGGGAAAAAAAACATCAGGAACAGTTTGTCATCAGAAAGTGCAATGAGTTCATGGTAGAATTTTCTTTCTAGTAAATTTATATTAAAGACGCCTTCCATTAATTTAAAAAAAAAAAAGCCACATCAAAAATTATATATTTTTTTAATTAAAAACAGACTTTTTAATTCAGCTGATTATTAGCTTTCTCTCAGAGCACCATTTGAACTAGAGCTGGTGCTAAAGTCAGAGCTGATGATATAGAAAATTCTGACTAATCTGTATTCATTGTAGAGGTTTTAAGAAGGATTTGGGTCTTGGACCTGAGTTCAGTGACAGGTTACAGGTTATTAACAATTATGAACAGTTTTTTCAGTGCCGCCAGAAGTCCAAAGTTGTCCATCTCGAAGACTCTCCTATGTCTGAAAAGTGACTTCAACAAAGTGCAGATACTGTATTGGAGACTCCTTCCATGCTGTAAATGTTAGAGAAATCTTTGCTTGTAGAACACTTCAGGGTAAAATGTTCTTGTTAAATAGCCACTTCTGTAGAGCAGAAAATCTGATACTGGTCAAAAAGATTTGGAAAAGGGAGACGCTTTTTCTTTTCTTTTATTTCTCCGTGTTTGTGGGTGCACACACATGTCTAATATGAGGACCAGGGTACGAGTTGCGTTCACATTCATAGAAGTTGCAGCATACTAAATTTACACTACGTCCTAAAGCTAGTCTTAGCTTTGTTAGGGCAGTGCACTTCCTGGTCCGCATCATCACCATGCTCTGTTTCAGACTGAGATAATACCATTAAGCCTCCTACGACTGAGGGGCAACCTGATACCTGCCCAGTGGATCCCTATTAGTGCTGTTTTGTAGGTGCAGTAATAACTTTATGGCTCTAAACTGTTCAACCTCCCTACATAAGAGTTGCAGAACATCTAGAAAGGCGACCAAACAGTTTATATCTGTTAAACAGCAAACTATTTTTTAGGATTGTTCACTACTCCGAAGAGGAAATTAGCAAGAACAAACACGCTTTACAATTGTTCTCATTTTCCGACACACATTTTGAGCATAACAGTTCATCATCTACTCTTAATCACTTGTACACTTGAATAATTAAATAAAATCCTGAGATGTCACTGACCATGAGGTGTTCTGAGATGATCAGTCTACTCGGCTCATGAAAAACTGCATTAAATGAACAACATTCAATTTTAAGCTTTTTAATAGAATACACCCCATAATGAAATTTTAAACTTCTGCGCCTTGTTTTTGCTTCTTTAACTGGACCAAAGAGGTGAACTATTTAAATTATCAGCAGTGTTTATATTACCAGACCTGTCAAAGATCATTTCATTTTCAATCAATTTAACAAAGCAGGGAAAAATCCTTTGCCAAAGTAATATTAATTAATCAAAGCAGCCCTAGACCAATATTCTCTCCAGCTGATTAGTAGCGTAATGTCAATCCTCAGCAGAAATGAAATGTAAGTGTTTACTCTGCAGGACCTTCTCACACTGTCTACTATCAATATACACCGTATAATAAATAACCAAGAAGTACACACTCAGCATTCCCCAGGCTTTAATCTCATACTGACTGTGCTTTATTAAACCGTTAGCTTGCAGATACTAACCACTGGTTGTACTTAAAAATATACATTAGGCTTAGTTTATAAGAGATACGTTTAGTGCCATGTTTAACAGTTAATGTTGTCCATTCATTTATTTTCTGTACCACTTAACATACACAGGGTTGTAGGAATAAGGGGAAGCCAGAGTCTCTCCCTGGGGACTCCTGGGGCACAAGGCAAAAGAACATCCTGGACACCAAGCCAATGTATTGTAGGTAACACACACATACACACACAAACACAATGGACAATTTAGAAATGCCAATAACTCTACAGTAGAATAGAATAGAATAAGCCTTTGCTTGTCACATATACATTACAGCACAGTGAAATTCTTTCTTCACAGATCCCATCCTTGGAGGTTGGGGTCAGAGCACAGGGTCAGCCATGATACAGCATCCCTGGAGCAGACAGGGTTAAGGGTCTTGCGCAAGGGCCCAACAGTGGCAACTTGGCAGTGCTGGAGCTTGAACCCCCCATCTTCCGGGTAATGACCCTGAGCCTTAACCACTTGAGCCACCACTGCCCAATGCATATCTTTAAACTAAGAGAAGAAACAGGAGTACCTTGAGGAAACTCGATGCACAGGGAGGACATGGAAACTCCACACACACACAGAGACTGGATTTTCATAGGAAATAAATGATTTTCAGAAGTTTAAGAGTTAATCTGCTTCACATCAGGTCACATTGTCCAACCCAATCAAAATGATTATTTTTCTATAACAGCAAAGTGTTTTATTTTTCATATTATGTGCGTATAGTTCCAAGCAGAAAGCATCCTTGGTATGTTTATCAGTAATAAATATATTAAAAATATTAAATGTTATTACAAACTATTTTAAAATAAATTAATATCCCTACACAGATGAATTCAAACCTCTTCTTTGCCTGAAAATTTTTATTTTATATCCTAACGCTCACCACTGTATACGCAGGAAGCATTCACTCTGGAGGTTGTGCTGTGTCGCTGTTTCCGTGTGAACGGGTCAGACTCAAGTCAGCGTATCCTCTCTGGAGTGACTCCACAACAAGCTTTAACAAGGCCCCACAGTTGTGACATTTCTGTTAAAAGCAAATTTAGCATTCATGAATTCACAGCCGGGTCAAAATAAATAGCCGAAGGGTTGATAAATAGCGAGTTGGGCTTACATAATGGCTCATCAATTTG
Source organism: Hemibagrus wyckioides (assembly GCF_019097595.1). Lineage (NCBI taxonomy): Eukaryota > Metazoa > Chordata > Actinopteri > Siluriformes > Bagridae > Hemibagrus > Hemibagrus wyckioides. Next base: position 4,683,984 of record NC_080732.1, on the reverse strand, counting down.
CCTATTTCACTGCTACTTCCACACAGGTCAGTGAGACAAGGTCAGAGAATGTATTACCAGTATGCAGCGATCAGTATCTGGTGAGTGAGAGAGGACGAATAGCCTTGTGTTACTGTAAAATACCAGCTTGAAGTTCTTGACAATAGATCATTTGTGTTTGTGCTACATGTGCCGACAGGAAGTGGGGCGTAAAATAAAGAAATCCGACCCACAGTGCTCTTTTTTCTCTTTATTATCCATGACAATAGACATGTGTTAGGTAGATTCATGCCTAACTGAATGAAAAAAGTAATAGATAGATAGATAGATAGATAGATAGATAGATAGATAGATAGATAGATAGATAGATAGATAGATAGATAGATAGATAGATAGATAGATACTCAAAAAGGAACCTTGCACTTATTTAAGAAAGATTATAAATTATTATAAACAACAGAGAGTGTGAATTATCATAAGAGACACCAGAGTCTGATTATAAATAATGTCCTTTCTACATACAGTTATTATACAGTTTTATACAGTATTATACAGTATATATATACAGTTATTTGGACTCCATTAGGAGCTCCTGAGCAACTCATAAATTAGCTCAACGTCTGAGTTCATTATAGATTAAACACTAACTCCTCCATGAAAGGTTTGATTGATTTTAACCCCTGAGTGCGTTAAGATTTTAACTCCTAAGTGTTAATTAATGGGGTAGTGGTGGTTGATGTGGTTAAGGGTCTGGGTTGTTGATCGGAAAGTTGAGGTTCAAGCCCCAGCACCATTTGCCTGCCACTGTTGGGCACTTACTCAAGGCCCTTACCTTACCTCACTGCTCCAGAGGCACTGTATCATAGCTGCCCCTGCAATTTGACCACAACTTCCTCAGCTGGGATATGTGAAGAAAAGAATTTCACAGTGCTGTAATGTATGTATGGTAATAATAAAGGCTTCTTCTTAATACATTAACTCATAAACATCTACTTAAGGTGGTCGTTATTCACACATGAATTCATGATACTCATGTCATAGTACATGAGTAACTCATCATTAGTTCATTCAGGTTTTGGTGCAGGATTCTTCATGTAATGTTACTGTAGTGGTACTGGACTCTAAAATATTAACAATGCCATTTTTTTTCACATGGTGAATACTGAATTGCTGAGGCTTTATGTAAACTTTCTTCCCAGCCTAGGAAGTAAAACTGGAAATAAAGCTCACCGTGGCAGCCATGGAAGAATGTGAAATGAAGAAAAATTAATAAGCCATTTATAAGCATCGCTTAAAATATCCTGTACACTACAGGGAAACGGATCCCTGGGGATGTAAAGGTGCAATAAAGCAGGATCTATTGTAGTGTATAGATAGAGGAAAGAAACGTGTTTGAGCATCAGGTTAAGCCTGTGTGAAAAGAAAAAGAAAACAATTTCTTTTGAGCTACTGATACTGAATCTAGAAGCCTGGATGTTTGGGATGCTGGTATATCAGGCTTGTAACGTTACCTGTCACGATCCATAAGTATTTAATCAGCGTGGAGAAATATTTCTCAGCGTGTATTATTAGAGACTCGGTTGTGTTATCAAGCACATCAACACATTTCTTTTACTGTTTTACTGACATACACATTCAGGTGTAGTAAATCAATAGGTTTAAAATAGGACGACAGAAAGAAAGGAGTGTTTCTGTGAACAAATATCTGGTCAGGTTTTTATAAGGGCTAAAATCTATATATAACAATATCTATCCATAGCATGACAGTGAAACACAAGGTCTCTTTGATGGCATAATAAGAATCACACACACACACACACACACACACACATAAAGGAGTCTCTGGTATTTAATGCTATTTGTCATGGTGTGTATTATTCTGTCAGAGTTCATAATTTCCTATCAGTTTTCAGTTTTCCAAACATCATCACAGTGAAACTACAATACCCAGCATGCACCATGCAAAAAAAACATAATTCATGCATTGGTAATCACTGGTAAAATTGGTAATGTGAAAGCTGTCATGCAGACCAAGAAGTGTGACTCTGTATTGAACCCGAGACTGTCTATTCCAGACATAGAAGACAGACGTGAGGTGCCTTACTGTGCTCTGCAACATAATTAAAAAAAACATTAATATGGTGGTGATGATGTAAGATGAACGCAAATAATGCACTGTGGTTTGATAGACTCAAGGAGGGTGCCAAAACAATCGCACGTGGATATGGACCACAGCAAACATGGCTAGTGTGAAAACCGCCTTAATCATTTCTTTTCAAGGTGTAACTCAATTTACATTCTTCCATCTCCGGTTGGAAGGAAGGAGAGAGGGTTAAAGGGGCAACGTGGAAGCAATAAAAGTGGGAGGTTGAGAGAGAGAGACAGAGAGAGAGAGAGAGAGAGAGAGAGAGAGCACTCTGGTTTTTATGGGCTAGATTATGCATGATCACATTGAGGAACTCATTCACATTCCATCAAGAGCAAAAGCCCTGGATTAACACACATGGGAGTTCATGCTCAGCTCTGAAGATGTAGGAGGATCTGTGCTTCATGGCAGATGGATTGTCATATGTGCTGCCCTTCTTCCACACATGCTGTATGTATACCGCGGTATGAGTGCCTTCCTAACCCTTGAAATAAATTCAAAAGAAGCCCTCGTTCTTCTTCGGCTCAGGGAATATGATCAAACAACGCAGCCCAACACTCTAATTCAAACTGAAATGCTTTCTTCGCATATAGTTGGAATACTCAAAAAATAAAAAATAAAAAGACTTGATCTCCAGTGTTTTTGCATATCTTCATTTACGTTTATTTCCAAATGTAATTTTATATCTTTTCTTTTTAAACGTATCTGTCTCCCATTAACTAGATTAAAATAAATCAACAGTTTACCCCATTAAACTGTACTTAAGAGGATAGTTATATTTCTTTACACTTCTATCTCTCCGTCTCTGTTCACGTGCCAAAAACCCTTTCGAGCTGCAAATATTGTCTCATTTGCATGGATTTGAGAAACCTACAATGTGCAAGAATTTTCACCATCTTCATAATGCAACAATGTCAGGTGGTTATAAATCTAAAGCATATAATAAGGCATGTTAATAAATGCTTTTCTCCAGTAAATACCTCTTAACAGAAGATGCGTCCCATTATCTGATGTTTTGAGGCATTTATATGCCTTGACAATACCATAGACTGTGGGTAGAGTGACACTGAATTTATACCAGAACTTCTACCAACCTAAGGGATCAAATCCAACACTGAACTTGCAAGAAAAAGTACCTGCACCAAACGCAGATCCAACTTCATTCCGATCGAATTTATTTCATTCTCATCGTTCCCATCTTTCTCTGAGACTGATGGGTTTAGCAGCACTGAAATCATCTAATTAGATTTTACTACTCTTGTACTAGTGTAGAAAAGATTTCCTGGCTGAAGGGATTAGTCGACAAGCTAAAGTACACTTTTCTAAACTTAAACATAAGTGCTGGAGGTAATGGTGGAAATTGCCAGAGCATTTCAGCCATTAAAGTTTCAGGACATTAACAGGTTTGATCACTGTGCTTGTCCAGAGCAGCCTGCTTCTACACACTTTGACTTGCATCCTTTTACTCATACTGAGTTACGTATCCAAGTTGCACAGAAGTTGTTTCTAAGAAATAAAGCTTTTACAGAACGCCACAGGACGTCTTTTTTCTACCAGTGGCCATCAAGTTCTAGAACTCCTCCCCATTCAGTAAGGAGCAGAGCTGCCACAATGAACACTGACTGTATTACTGTGTTATTGTTATGTGCACTATCCCAATTTATAATATTCACAATATGTATGTTAATATCATACCATGTGCAAATATCACATTATGGTGCAATCCGGTCTTAATGCTCTAGCACCTTTATATGTACATTTTGTATATATTTCATTTATATTTCATTTGTTTTTATTTCTCTTGAGCAATCTGAAGCAATCTCTGGCTTCAGGATTAATAAACTTCTATCTTATCTTATCTTTTCCTAGATGTGTTGCACAAGACTGCGTAAGCAAGTGGCTACACTATTACACTAACGATGCCAGGAAGAACCAAGGAGTGATAGGTGATAGAAGAACCGTTTTTTTGGTTCCTCAAAGAACCTTGAGTAAATGGTTCCCTAAAGAATCCCTCTTATCGTAATGTCATAAATAACATTTTTATAGTCTGAAGAACCTTTCTCTACTCCAAAAATGTTTTTGTGCAAATGAAACATGGTAAATGTTCTTTACTGAAACATTTAAGAACCTTTCAGCAAGACCATATGGATTGCATGTCAATCCACACAAAGGTATATTTCCTATAAATAATATCAATTTTGGATGATTCCTATTATCCCATCTCACACACACACACATGCACACACACACACACACACACTGAGCAATATGATGTAATCCCAGTGCAAACATCCTGCTGCTCTGTCCAGCTTCTGTAATCCAGTCTTTGCTAATATAGTATCAAGCTCTGGACAAATATTGGGTTATTAGCAAGCCCTCATTTAAGTTTATCCCTTCAAATCCGTCGAACCTTTAATGACTCGTGAATCAAGGTAGCGCAGACAGACAGATGTCCGCAACATGCTGTCCATTAGGCACACTAGACACGAGATGGACGCACATCACAGAGATCAGCCAGACACCTGGGCTTCCAGGATTACTGTCAGTAAAGGTGGACATCTTCATTTGATTGTTTGTTTGTTTGTTTGTTTGTTTTTTTATTCTCTCTATCTAACTGTATCTAATTGGCTTGAATCTGATGCCAAGAAGCCCCAGCTGCCCTGTTGGACTCCAACTTCAGGACAAATGGACCTGATCCATGCAACCTGCCCTCCTTCTGCCACCACCACCTCCTTCTCAACTAACATCTTCAGATTCTGCCTCACTGTTCTGTTTGACAAGATGTCAACACTCCCTGCCTAGCCGTTTGGACAAGTTCTGGAAATATGGAAAGGCTAAAACGTGTCACTGTAATGCCTCTCATGGTGTTCAAGCCTAAAAATTACAAGTCTGTCTAAACTGGATGTGAACATATGATATCTAGAAAAAATAATGCCATATATTCAGTATGTCAGGGCCAATGTATTCATAGAAAAGTTCCAAAAAAAAACAAAATGGTTAGTTTTTTTCCACACAAATGTTTCTGTCTTCAAAGTAAATGTTGATATCAAACACATTTCTGCTCTCTGAGACGCCCCAAGTGCTTGTTCCTAAGCAAAAATTTGAAGGTGTTTATCTTCAACCACTAAAATTCTGTCTAAGGTTATCCAACAGAGGGACAAACAGAAAAACACACTGAAAGCCAACAGAGTCCTGACTGATTTTATACCAGACTTGCAGACAGAACATAATTCATTTGTTTATACTGATTGATAATGTCCAGTCATTTCCATTCTGCTGGTGGACTAGAGCGTAAGCATAGATTTAAAGCACATCTTGACTCTTGCAGATGCAGTGCAATCATCTCTCTAATTTAGTAGTCGGGGCATTTATCCGGGATTCGCCCATTATAAGCACTCTCTCTCTCTCTGTCTCTCTCTCTCTCTCTCTCTCTGACTCTCTAGAATTACCAATGGATATGAAAGAAATGTACACAAATCCATGAAAAAAAATATGAAAAAGCTCACAGCTTTCATCAGTAGGAAGAAGAAGCCTTTATTTGTCACATTTGCATAACTGTAACGCTAAAAAAGAAAATCTATTACACAAAATCTGCATAAGTATAGTAATTGAGAGGTGGCATGGATTTGTGTCAAAACCCTCAGCATGTTCATGTCATCATAATATTTCTTATCTAGCCAATGTTTAAGTCCAGGAGCAGAGCAGTGAGTTTGTTCTCAGAGAAGAATAAAAATCCCCATTAGTTTTTCAAAGCTTTCATGATGCTCTAAACCACTTTCTTCTCCCTTTAAAAGCAACATGAAACCCTGCTTGTTTGTATTGCTCTTAAAACGCAGCTCTTACCCAGAGCCAGAGCTGCTGGTAAACATGATTAGTCTCGTTGCTTTTACACTCGTTTATTCAGCACTTTTGGGGATGAGATTTTTTTGGACCGGGCCAGATTTGTTTGGACTGGCCCATACTGCGGAGACCTTGAGAAATATTCGCTTGTGGGTTTTAAGAAGGGTAGTCAAGCATCAAATTGGCTTTGCACTCCTCAATTCGGACTGTCTGCAGTGACAGATGGGTTTGCTAAACTTCCACAATGTTGACAACGTTGCTCATTTGCACAGGGACACAGAACTGACCTGCAGGATATTCTTACAGAGTCACTCGAATAAACTGTCGCATATTGAATGCTTCCACTAGTGGATTGGAAAGGGCTCGGTAATTGATCTCTTTAATATTCCAGGAGTCCTTTTTTTTCTCTTTTGTCTAAGACAGAGGTTGTAGATTGATTTAACAAAGCTAGCTCTTTATTCATTTTTAAAGTAAATAAATCATGAGCCATAAGCGTTTGAGGATGAGAGTCATCAATCAATCTGAGTGCTACCTTTGTCGACCTGGAGCAACATGATGTCTGTAACATGTATCTTACTTCTTAAAAATAATTAAACAATACAGATATTAATTAAATATATTAATAAATAAATATATATATTTAATATTGGTACTTTGTCATTTTTTCCTAAATGGTGAATTTGGGTGAATTTATACACATCAAATGCTCCCACACAAACACCCTCACACAGGCATGTGTAGAAGAGAGAGAGAAATATTTATTATCTAAAAAATAAAAAGTAAAAAAATGTAAGCAGTGTTTGAGACATCTTGTTTTAAGAAACTGTAAATATATATATATATATATATATATATATATATATATATATATATATATATTATTAATAATAATAATAATAATAATAATAATAAATACCAGGTGAAATTTTGCCTATATGCTGTCCTCTTATAGATAAACCACAATTTGTACTTTTTATCTATTCAAAGTTACATTAAATTCAGGTCCAGTTAGTTAGCAGTCTCTTTTTTTGTCATGTCACCAAGAAACTGCTCTGAAGCCTTTCCTCTGATGGAAAACACACTAACTTTTCCAAAGCACAGACTCCTTATATTGATGCTTAATAATCTCATTACAGAAACCTTTAATAATTTTTATTATTTTATTACTTAATACTTTTATTTTTTTAATTATGAGCAACATGACAGTATACAGTATCTGATGTGTTAATATTAACCTTTGAATTGAATAATTAACACCATTAATTTGGACCAATTAGATTTAGGTATCTGTTAAGTATATAAAAAAAATCAATATCCTGATGAATTGATGATACAATAGATAATACAATAAAGATGGATGGATGGATGGATGGAACTGATGCTTTGACTTTTTATAGTGAACCTTTCTTGTAAAAATAGAGCTAAATAATCCAAATACTAAAACGTTATATTTATGTAAATATTAAATACAATCTTAATAAACCCAGAAAACTCATCTGATAGCCACGATTAAACTTCTTTTCATGCCTCAGAAAGAAAACAGCAGAAAGAAGTTTAACACTTTAACCCTGTTATCACATCCCTCTAGAAATTCCTTGCCTTGGTCAATATGGAGAGCCTAAGCACCTAATAATAACATCAAATCGAGTACTTACTTGGCATTACAAATCATCTTTCACTTTCAAACACACTAGTCGAAGGAAAGCCGACTGATTGTTTTCCTTACGTTTTTGCAGGTGCTCATGTGAATCCACCCGGACATGAGCGATGTCTGAGTGTCTGCTGCTGTGACAGAGGGAGTTGAGGGCGTGAGTGAGAGCCTGGAAGAGTGATGGAGCAGGGAAGAATGAGAGAAAACTGATCAGAGGAAGATGTACTCACTGAACATGCAGAGAAAACACTTTGAGGTTACAGCGCACCAGCTCACGGGATTTCCACTCAGGGCTCCATGGATGCACAAATTATGTGCCTTTCTGTTGCAATACCGTGTTTAATAAATCATGTTTATTTTATAAACATCACTACAATCACTACATGTCTCATTTGAATGCATGAAAATCGAAAATCACATAAAAAGAGGGGTTTTATATATATATTTATAAGAATGTGGGCATTTATCCATTTAAAGATGTCATTTGGAATTTTTTAATTTTTAATTTAATTTTTTAATCACATATATCAGGTTTCTTAGTTATTTTAAAAATAAATAAATAAATCTTACCTAGGCTTATTTAAAATAAATAAAATGCACAAAGAAAGAAAGAAAAGCTACAGCATGTATGGTGCACAAAGATTTGAAATAAAGAAATAATAAAACAGCTCTATTCTCTAAAATTTATATCTTTTAAAACATTTTTATTTGTTTCTACTTATTGCACTTATCGCATACTCAAATAATCATGAAAAAAAAAGAAGCTGAGCACATTTCAGCATGGAGAATAATTAGGACATTCAAACACAATTTTCTTTTCATTCATTTCATATTTAATTTTTACATTTTATGTATACAGCAATCAGCCATAATATTCTAATAACATAATATTCTGTGCCTACAGAAGATTTGTGGGGTCAGACCACACAGGCTAATCTACTCTCCCTCCGTGCATCAATGAGCCTTGAAAGCCTATGATCCTGTCTCTAGTTCACTGGTTGTCCATCCATGGACCACTTTTTGTATGTACTAACCACTGCAAACCAGAAAAGACCTGCTGTTTTGGAGATGGTCTGACCCAGTCCTCTAGCCTTGACAATTTAACCCAGTCACCTTACCCTTGCCCATTTTTCCTATTTCCACTTAATGCCTAAAATATCCCACCCCTTTGCTCGGCAGCTCCAACACAATCAATGACCTGTCAGTGGTTTTAATGCTATGGCTCTTTATTATAGTGCTCTATAAAAAACACACATATGGATAAACACAACATACAAGGACCTTTATGACTTCCACTATTTCTGTTTTAGATCTAGCAAACCTCTTCATCTTGTTTTTGTCCACAGCTGTCTTTTTATGGATTTAAAGTGTTTTTCAAACCTGAGTGAGTCAAACAACGCAGATTTTTTTTAAAGCTGATAATAACTTTGACCTCTCTGTGATTAACAGAGCATCTGTTGCGCTGAATGTGGTGCAGGTGTGATATCAGAAGGGTAAAAACAGTACCGGCTGTGAGCATTAGCATGTAGTAAGCGACAGAGGGAGAAAGAAAAAGAGTACAAATACACATAAAGCACACACGTGACTACTCATTACACACATTTTTTTTTCAAATAATTAAGCTAACTCACTAAGTGAACTATGATGACCTAAACCCCATTAGCACCAATACGTAAAGATATCTAGCGAGCTATTTAAGCAAGATTGCTTCTGGTGTATTAGTAGATTGCTAGGTTCACCATCTAATTCCAGCTACATACGATGCCTTACACATTATTCTAACCATTCTGAGTATTAAGCTATAGGCTAGATTAAGATTTAGAAAAATAGCTAAGGTCACTTAGCTAGCACATGGTTTACCTGGACATGTTTGGACAATAGGTGTCTCCACAGGTTTTTGCCTACATAAATTGCTAGAATTATGTGCAGAATTAATTATTGTCATTATTGTTATTATTATACACTTTTTGTTCTTAAAAATTAAAGTAGCTGAATATTCTATCATTTATTCTAATTAATTACATTTTTCTTATTTAGTAACTCAAGTACTGTGGTTTAATTAAACGGCATAAATGCAAACCATGTACCATATACCACAAGCAATCTGTCCATCAAGCTGTTCTTTTTACAGGATTATCTTTTTTTCCCCAGCAGGTTGATTTACGTTGTACTTTGGGCTACATTTCCATCTACATGACTAATCGGCACCTAATATCTCCATCTCGCTCATTCACACGCAGTAGTTTTCACTAGCACTGCAGCACAATCACCTCCTACTGGAGTCTAAGTGTCTCCAAAGGACCATGCTCCATACAATTCCAGCCTCATAAAAACAGATTGGAACTTTCATGATGCCATTAATAAGAAAGTGAGGCGGACGGGAAAAAAATAAACCCAATTCAGGTTTATTGTGCTCGGAGATATACACAAGTGTACAGTATAGCGAAATGCCTTTCTCGGGCACGTGAACATACAGTAAATCTGGAAAATGCGGCATCAAAAGCGGACGTAACAACAGCACTTCCTGTCATCCTGTCAGGGTATATAATCCAATATCAAAGAGCTCTTTGAACTCATTAAGTAGTGTTTTTGGTTATGGGATAGCTGAGTGGTTAAGGTGTTGGAATACTGAGTGGTCCAACCACTGTGTCGACCAAGCTACCACTGCTGGGCCCTTGAACAACCCTTGATTGCTCAGTTGAATAAAATGAGGTTTAAAAAAATGCACTCTGGATAAGGAATGAAATGGTTGTGTGTGCTGTGTTTTTGTAAATCAGTGCATGTGAAGCATGTTGCATACTAAAATGTCTGTGACAATACAGTGAAAGGGCAGGGCTTAGACCTGGTCAATTAACATGGGAGCTGTCAATCATTACAAATATAAATTCTGGCTAAACTGCTGTTGGTATCAGTCGAGAGAAAAACTGCTCTTGAGTGATAACTCCACTCCGCTAGGATGCTTCACTGTTAAAGTGCACACTTCCTACGCAAACTGTATGAAGGTTAAAAGGCCTAGCTGTGTCAATCATACATACATTGCAGGATTGTGCTTTCATAATAATCACTGCGCTCTCCCTGTTTCGGGTCTGAAAGACAGGCTAATCTCAGATAAACAACTAAAGTGGCTCCTGTGTCCAGAGAGAGCAGAAGAAGTGCACCCTGAGGGGGCAGAGAGAGGGGGAGTAGTTTTATTTGGATCATAAAATGCTTTCTGACAGATTAATTCCTGAAACGTTCAGACCAGACATTAGTGGCAGTCCTCGATAAACAACGCCAAGTCAGGGCTTTAGAAATTCGCTCTGAAAATCTCGACTTTGCCCAAAAAATGTGTTTTAATTATCTGCAGTAATAAAAATGCAGTTAGATGTAAAAGTAGGTCTGGAAAGTTTACTTAATTGGAAAAACTGTGACTGACCTCCAAAGCATTCGATGCTAAGTTGTCGGAAAACTTTGGTTCTTTTGAAATATTAAGGGTAAAATCGATATATATATATATATATATGCATATATGAAATCATATTTAAAACTCTTAAACTCTTTGTGTGTGTTCTCAACCTAATTTCTCACCTATTTCCCAAAAAACAGTACCCATGTGTCATCTCTCCGAACTGTTTCATGCTAGGTGTTCTAAATAATTGGGTTCATTTACACATAAATTGAGTGATGCCTCCAAATTTATCCATTCATTTGTTCACATTACGCTATTGTCACAAGGGATGCAAAATTACACACCCTGAGGCAAAAGACTGCATATTTCTCTGTCCCCTACCTCTAACTATTTACTCAGTAAACCATCTCCCAGCCAAATCTTGCAGCTAATCTTCCAGCCAAAGACAAAATGCTATACCCAAGATGAAACACCAAATAAATTGAAATATTTGGAAGGAAATAAACAATCTGTGTTTAAAACATGGACTTTCAAGATCTCATCTGTCTGAATCTATTTATTTCAGGATCTTTTCCTTGTACATGCAGAAATAGTTCCCATTTTAAAGCTTTACGAAGCTTATCTTCCATTATGAGGGCCAAATCCATTATTTACGTGAATGGCAATAAAAACACGACCCTGTCCATCCATTGTCTATACCCGCTTATTCCTAATTAGGGTCACGGGGATCTGCTGGAGCCTATCCAAGCACACATTGGGCAAAAGGCAGGGGTACACCCTGGACAGGTCTCCAGTCCATCACAGGACCACATATAGACAGACAACCACACACCCTCACTCCTGTGGGCAATTTAGAATTACCAAACTGTGGGAGGAAACTGGAGTACCCAGAGTAAACCTACACAGGCACGGGGAGAACATGCAAACTCCACATGTAAACTCCACACAGAAAGGCCCCTGCCTGTTCGAACCCAGGACTCAAACCCAGGACCTTCTTGCTGTGAGGCAACAGTGCTGACCACTAAGCCACCGTGCTGCCCCCAACCCTGTCCACACATTTCTTTTTATTTCCTTCTTTAATTTTGGGTTGATTATGAATCTGTTCATGTTAAAAGTTTTGCATACGTGCTAGTGAGCTATAATTTTATACTTAATAAATAAAAGTTTTGGCCCCCTTGATGGGTTTTCTACGTTCTGCTTTCTACAACAATGAATATGCAGCTCTTATGTCAAACGTCTCAAGAAAAACAGTCATAAGAGTGACAGTAATATAAGAGTATACATGTGAACAAAGCCCAAAGCCTAAAAGAGGATAAGAGATATTATATATATTTTATATATATATATATATATATATATATATATATATATATATATATATATATATATATATATATCAAAGCAAGTCTAAGCTCTAATGAGACTCAGCTCTCCTCAGTTACAGTGGCTGAGTCTGACCCTCTGAACTGTTTATTATGGCCAGACTCACTTTGATATCAAATATCAGATCACATAGATATTTTCTGAAATTTCCTTTAATATACACTGACTGCAATACAATGGCACATTTCTCTCTCTCTCTCTCTCTCTCTCTCTCTCTCTCCACCCAAAGGGAGTATTAGTTGTGTCCTAAATTGTACTGTGTAGCTGATCACATGATTTCTACGAACACACTGACATATAGCTTCACTCTGTCCTACCAAAATACTTTAGATTTTTTTATGTACTTAATGGAGGTAAAGGATTTTGTCTGGAGTGAGAGTAATGGTACTCTTCGCTTGCTGATATCCAGCTTCTGCAAATTTTCCAGTCAGTTCCCTAATAACAGATTATTATTTCTGACTACAATCCAGTTTGTCCTGACGGACTTTTCTGAGCATAACTGAAAAAATAAAACTGTCGGTTCTTCTCCATGTTTTCTGACACCTTTCTCAAACACTGCAAATACTGTTTACACGGCAGGCAGGGTTTATGTGACTGTACAAAGCATGTTATAGGAGATACACGCTGTTCAATTTCTGTTTGATTGCGATTGGTGAAAGTAGGTCTGGAAAGTTTACTTAATAGGCCAACCCTAACCCTAACTAACCCTAACCTCCAAAGCTTTTGGTGACAAGTTGCTGCAAAAGTTTGGTTCTTTTAAAATATTTAGGCTAATATATATATATGAAATCATATTTAAAACTCTTAAACTCTTTCTGTGTGTATGTGTATGTGTTCTGAACCTTATTTCTCACCTATTTCCCAAGATTGGTTGTCTGTTGCTAAGCATCTAGCTGTAGCATTCTAACACTGCATTGTTTCACTCTGGACACATGCCCTGGGTATTCAGAGCAGGGTTTCAAAAAGGCAATAAGTGGTGCTAACTGACCCGCTTCTATTTTTACAAGTGTGAAATGTTCCTCAAAGCGAGGTTTAGAGCAAAGATAACCCTCGGTTAAGCGCAGTGTGAAAAGCCCTTTTGTTAAAAAGTTACACATCTAAGACAAATATGGTGTCATATAGTGATCTTCTGAAAGACATTTTCATTTTCTTTCACGCTGACTAGCTTACTAGCATTGAGCTCTAATGATATAGCACATGTCTGAGGTAAACAAACGCAACAGACTTTTCAACACAAATTTATCCGAGCTCTGCATATCAAACAGCAGGGAACTGCACCTGAGCGCTGTTTCTGCCTTTCAGCCCCAGAAGAGAGAGACAAAGACAGTAGGAGAGGGACAGTACAGCTGTTTTGTTGTTACATTGATAAATAGGGCTGCATGGAGACATGTTGCGTTATGGGCTCCAAATGGTAAAATGCCTTGCGTATTGTGAGGATGTTCTCAAAATGAGAGGCGAGACCTAACTCCATGAGGAGTGCTTTAATAGGCAACATGCTGACTTGCCCCTTATTACCACTTCATTATTCATTCTGCACATACAGCATGAGTGACAGCTACCAGGGATACGATACCCACACCAGCACAGATAAATGAAAAGTGCAGTTAAAAAGCTATTACTCTTTACACACAATTTATTAATTTATTTATTTATTTTCTTTACAAATGATTTAAGGAAGGAGTACAGATGTGCAAAGAACATTTTGCAAGCATCTTTTCTTTTGTTTTGCGCTGAGTGGAAATTTTAGGCAACCGAGAGTCGTAGCTCTTTTTAATGGAAGCAGCTCACTTATCTGTCAACAGGCCATACGCTTCATCATTAAAAAACATCTCATAATTAGTCTCTACTGCGTTAATCAGCAGCTCCATCACCATTAATTAGAGTCACAGCATGCGAGCTGGCTTTAATTAGATACATTGATGCTGTCTCGCGCCTATCAGTGACCTCACATCCCTCCAAGGGCCAAGGAGTTTTTTCAACTTCACTGGTAGCACTGTGTCTTAAGTTTTTAAGTCAGCACACAAGGTTAAAGCCCATAGAATGAGAGCTCAGCTGGTTTTGGATTGGATATGAGCCGCAGTTGGGAGGAGCTTCTATAAGGGAGTTCATCAGCAGGACTAGGAGACCAGAAGTAGAGAAACTACCTTAAGCCCAGTCCTACTAGTCTCTTGTCACTTTGAGCTTTGTTGTATTGTGCCTTTTTGCAGTTTTTACTGCACCTGATCCTTCCTCTCTTTCCTGCCTCTGCACACCTTTTCGCTTTTGTGTTTTAATAAATCCCCAGTTTTATCTCTGCATTTGGGTCTGGACTTTATACCTATAGGGGCACCTAATTCATAACAGCCTTAGCTCAGTCCAGTTCATCCTCTGAAAATTGACCCATTGCCTGTTTGCCCTCCATTGTCCCCAGTGTCTGGTCTGAATATCACTCTGCCCTTTAGATCGATCTGCCTGTGATTTAAAAAAACAAATCTGCACTTGTATCCAAATAGTCCATCTTTCAGACTGATCAGATTAAGCAAAAATCCATTAGACCACAGTTTTCTTCACTGAGCATGCTGGAATATAATAAACTTATACATTAAATCATCCCAAAGCATCACACTTGAATAAAACATGAGATTTCTTATTTAAACTTGCTTACACTCAAAATGTCGAATATTCAGCTGGCTCATCTTTCTCCAGATAAATACAGTTTCAAAGAGATGATAAGATACACTGGCATTTCCATTTCCTGCATTTTTAAGGAACTATGAATACTATATATCAAACCAGGATTAAGAAAGGTCATGTGTGGGTAACTGTGAGTAACTGGAGTTCAGAGCTCAATAGGGCCTGGTGTTATTCCTGCAGCAGAAACCTAGAAAGTTGATTCACAAATACAAGGTACTTATTCTGACAAATGAATTCCATTTGAAATGTCTGGACAGCACTTTAGGGCATTTTAATTAATAATAATCTTAATAAATACAGTCATGCCTATTGACTCCCTTTTTCAGAATGTAAAAAAAGGCCCAATCCCAAATCCCGAACTGTCTACTAACACTAACAGAGATTTTCCCCTGCGTCCTAGTTCACCTAATATCTATCCTAAATATTATCCAAAGTCAGAATTAGCGTGTAGTATGTTTTCGTAAATTAGAATCCGAAAGGTACGTGTGGATCTGTAAACATTTTTTCAGCTAACATTACCCATAACTCCTTGAGAGAGGGAGGAGTTTTGTCACCGCTTGCTTCACTGCATTTTAGACATGTTTTAGAGAGGTGGAGATGAGAAAATGCCGAAAAATAAATCAGGAAAATGCTAAATTAAATGTTTAAATTATACACAAAAAAAATATTATTTTTTTTATAAAAATAAATAAATACATTTCTAGTATTAAACAAATACATTTAATAAATAATAATAATAATAATAATAATAATTATTATTATTATTATTATTATTATTATTATTATAGCCCAGAAAACCAAAATAAGTATAGAAAATAATCTACCTAAAATATTTATACAGTATTTTGAAATGAGGTTATTTTTATTAGCAGAATATCAGATTTTTATTCTTTATTGGCTATTTCTCAGAATTTAGCCATAGTGACATATTAGGAGTTTTCCCAGTCCACTACACGTGTAGATTTTATTAGACAGGTGGTGAAAGAGTAGCAAGAGTAACAATGGCTATAAAAAGAAAAATGGATATTTAAAAAAAGGCGTAAAACAATACCAAAGAGAGAGAAAGAGTTAGTAAATCTGGCATATCTGATGCGGTTGGAGAACACCGGACTCATCAGGAGCCAGACAACTCAAAACACACTGAGCAGAATGTCCCCCAGCAGCAGGACCACTCTCTTCTGACCGGGCTGCTAATTTAGATCCTGGCAGGTACATCACATCCTCCACGAATCTGGGCAAACACTCCAGGATGCCATCTGTAGCAAAAACTTCCTCTTCTTGGATGTCTCTTACCATAGACAGATTGTAATTAGTGAAGATTAAATAGACCTGGGTTTTCTGAAGAATCTTATTGTGGATGTAGTATGAGAAATATTTTGATGATCAGTGATCATGTGCAACATTTATTCAGTAAATTTCTGTGATAACCTGGAGAAATAATGAAATGTCGCATGTTATGACAATAATTTGTTATTGGGTGAGCTTTGTTAGTAAAGGTGAATTGTCATAGCATATTAGAATAAATGGATGAGGTTTCAGGATCTGATGTTTACAGGATCTTCTTACTAGAGCTTTGTTTCTTACTTTTTACTTCTTTTTTTCTTTGTTCATTTCATCCGTTTATTGTTCTCTTGTTTAAAGTGTAAGGTTTCTAGCAGATTTTGTCTGTCTTTGATTTTTGCTGTGTGTTGTGTATCTGTAGATCGAGTGCCTCAGTCAGATCGGTGTCTGCTCCACTATTCAACCCTCTGTGCCATGATGTATCTGTGCTTTTTCCGTGTGGTGGTTGAACTGCACCTCTACTAAGAGCAAACGTGTTTCCTCTGCAACAGCGGCAAAATACAGAACTGCTGCTCAGTTCTAGGAATATCTAAATCCTGTATTTCAGTTGGCCCTTGATTGATAATTTATGATGATTTTTAGTGAGGCAGTGTCTGTATCCGAAATCATGTACTGCAACAGGACATAATTCATTCAGTTGGGTACCTACTGCATTAGATACAGTATCTAGTGCATTTTATTCAATACCGACTGCAATCCGATTCAGTACATACTACATTTGATTCAATACCTACAGCATTTGTTTCAGTACCTACTGCATTTTATTCAATACCTACTGCATTTGTTTCAGTACCTAGTACATTTGATTCAATACCTGATGCAGCTGTTTCAATACCTAGAGCATTTGATTCAATACCTACTGCATTTGATTCAGTACCTAGTGCATTTGATTTAATAACTACTACATTTGATTCAGTACCAAATGCATTTAATTCAATACCATCTGCATTTGATTGAGTACCTACTGCATTCGTTTCAGTACCTACTGCCTTTGACTCAATACCTACTGCATTCGTTTCAGTGCCTAGTACATTTGATTCAGTACCTACTGCATTTGATTCAGTACCTAGTGCATTCGATTCATTACCACCTGCATTTGATTCAATACCTATTGAAGGTGATGTGACCTATAATGTAATGCCAGCAAAAACTTTTCTTTTTTTTTTTTATTAAATTTAAACCTTCAACAAGTTAACCATATTATTGTTAAAGAGGTACACTTTAACCACAAGGAACAATGTTTAATATGTGCAGCACTTACACTCAGTTGTTCCATGCTAGTCCTGTTGCATTATGGAATAGTGCAGTGTCCATTCTTTCCATACTGAAGAATCTCAGGGGAAGCAGTAGGTCATCGTGGAATTTCCCATCTACTGTTTTATTAATATTTAGAATTTGGACACATTTCTCCTTTATGTAGTAGGGATATTTGGTGTGCCTAATGACCTAGTAGAACTTTGACTAGCTTGCTCTATTAGACTTATTTTGCTTTCATTCAGTGCTGCTGGGATAAATTCCAAGACCCCTGATTAGCTAGCTAATATATTATCTCTTCAATGTCAGAAAAAATACAAAGGAATGTGTTTATTGAGTTTATTCATTTATTTAGCCAACAGCTTGTAGGGTCCCCGATCTCTTGGTCCATGTGCATTTGCATTTGCGTGGTATTAAAGACCACAGTTGGCCATGGGAGTGTCAAATGAGACCACTGCATCGAAATTAATACTGCACGTTTGTGGCATCAGCTAAACGGCCACAAATTGCTTCCTAATGTGTCTGCTCTATGCACAATTTAAGCGACCAGCTTATGTTCCAAGACGACGCATTAGAGTTGAGTACAGTGTAGAACCAGGTAAGCATCTACTCTCCCTCCAGATAAATGGATCCGGGTGAAAGCTGCTGACTCAGATTCCGTTTCCTTGCTGAATAGAGGAAATGATCCTGCACTCATGCAAGGTGAATACAGGATCGATAAACACCATGCTGCACTTTTTCACAGCCACAGAGAAAGCGAGAGATACAGTGCCATGCCTTCTCCTCTGTTCCCCGTCGTGGGTTTAATTGCTTCATTGATTCGTGTGATGAGGTTTGTTAACCAAGCATGAGCTTTTAATAGCTTCAATGATTAATAAGCATGCTCAATGATTAATAGTGCACTCAGCAATACTTTCCCACTGTTTCCAGCGTGGTAAAGGTTGTAAAGAGTGATAGCTGTAGCCATATTTCACTAATGTATATCAAGTCACATTCTAACTGGCACTGACCTACAGGTCAACGACTAATAACATGTCCTTACCATGTCTTAGAGACTGGCATAACTTTAACCATTGGATAGAAATTGTATTCTGATTGGCCTCCATCAGTTCCTTCTATCAGAGCTAATAAGAAGAAGCCTTTATTCGTCACATATAAAGCACAATAAAATTCTTCCGGGTTAAGGGTCTTGCTCAAGGGCCCAACACTGGCAGCTGGAATCACTGACCTTCTGGTCATTTGAGCATCCACTGGTTAGATTCCTTGTAAAAAAGGTTTTCTGCCATATTTTCGCACCATTCCTATGAGTTCACTTCTTCAGGACATTTTAATGGGAACAGTTTGAGTGCCTGTTCAGGTCTATATGGGGATTCATTGTGATATTATTCATAATTTCCTTTTTTTTAAATAAATTAATGTCTTGCAATTTGATCATGAAGGAATCAACTGTTAAACCTTTGTGTTCCATGACCAACTCCAGATTAAGACATTTCCAGGACGGCTACTTAAGATTTCCATCACGATAATAATATCCAGACATTTCCAATAAAATACGAGTTCCAATAAGGTCCTACAAAAACAAATAAGATCCTACGGGACAGACTGAAATTTCAATAAGATTTTTTGACAAGGGTTGCATGTAAACATAGCTGATGTGACACTGTGTCAGGGCACAAACGTAGCGACGTGCTTTGTTCCCCTTTCCTGCTATCAGGGCTGTGAGACAATCACGGCAAGCTGAGACGAACATCATGAATTCAGTGTCTTTTAGTGTCTTTCACGATAGTGCAGGAGAAAAGGTGAGATATTCCGGAGAGCAGTGTGGAGTAGGACAAAAGTTCATCAGACAAAAGTGGTGAAATAAACACAGGTTCTAGTAACACAGAGTTTCTACAAAACACTACATTGCACTGAAAGTCAGCAAAAAGTAAAGTGGGGTTTGCTTGGATTTTTGTTTTGTCTGGTCTGCTTCATAGCTTTTACCCAAGACTATTAGCTATGCACAGGCTACTGACTTCTCTATATGATTTCTCACATCATCTAATCATCTCAATAATCACATAACAAGATTTGAAAAGTGTAAATATAGCACAAGGTAATGTTAGTGACTGTCCTTTTTTTCATCTATTATATACACTCCCACAGTGCCATCAGGAGGACAAAGAGAATCTGTGACTTCAGTTACTATTTACAGCCTCTGTCTCAAGTCACACTGACCTTATACAATGTTAGCATGGACTGGAGCATTAAAATCCAGCATACATGATTGAGCTAGCATCTAATGATGTATTTGCCTTCAGCTGTTTTTTTGTATTTCTCTATGAGTTTCTAAATTGAATGGTTTGAATCTAAAATCGAAAAGGCTGCTTTGCTTATGAAAAATGCATTAGACCCTCAAGAAAATACTGAATACTGAATCCAAGAGCAGAAATGTGTGAACAATATTCTATTTATTTAACAATAACATTTTTCTGATGCATCATTCCCAATGGACCACATTTGTTGGCCTTGTTGGTTATCTATCTCTCATTCTTTTTTTCTGTTCTTTTTTTGAAACAGCAAGTGCACAGTAAACAACAAGCTGACAAGAGGGACTCCTCAATTTTACACCACTGCCTTAAGTGTTGCGTTTCAGTAGCCTGGAATTGAGACTTGAATGTGTGTCTTAAATCCCTTACTGAAACACTGCTATTTGATTCAGTACCTACTGCATTTGATTCAGTATCAAAGGCATTCAATTCAGTACCTACTGCATTCGATTCAGTTCCTGCTGCATTTAATTCAATACCTACTGTATTTGGTTTGGTTCCTACTGCATTTGATTCAGTACTGCATTCGATTCAGTACCTACTGCATTCGATTCAGTACCTACCGCATTTGATTCGGTATCAAATGCATTCGATTCAGTTCCTGCTGCATTTAATTCAATACCTACTGTATTTGATTTGGTTCCTACTGCATGTTCAGTACCTACTGCATTCAATTCAGTACTGCATTTGATTCAGTACCTACCGCATTTGATTCGGTATCAAATGCATTCGATTCAGTTCCTGCTGCATTTTATTCAGTACCTACTGTATTTGATTTGGTTCCTACTGCATGTTCAGTACCTACTGCATTCAATTCAGTATTGCATTTGATTCAGTACCTACCGCATTTGATTCGGTATCAAATGCATTCGATTCAGTTCCTGCTGCATTTAATTCAGTACCTACTGTATTTGATTTGGTTCCTACTGCATTCAATTCAGTACCTACTGCATTCGATTCGGTATCAAATGCATTCGATTCAGCTCATGCCGCATTTGATTCAATAACTACTGTATTCAATTCAGTACCTACAGCACTTGATTCAATAACTACTGTTTCGGAAGGTTGATACAGTACATACAGATCAGTATATGTGTGGAAGAAACAACACTTAATACCTATAGCAGGTGTACAGGATATTTGGTCACAGTAGGGATGTTTGGACAGAACCACCTGAGTCTGTGGCCAAAATGACAAGAATCCAGGAAATATCTGCAGAGTAATTCAGGTATAATACTAGATACAGTCAATTGTGTTGGTCTGGATCAATGCTGTTTACTAGCTTTTGTACTTTAGGGTTACATCACTGTAGCTGTCACAAGCAAAACATTAAACTAGAGCTTTCATTTGACAGGTGGGTTAGTTAATGAAATTAATATTACATTTGTTTTTGTTTCTCTTTTTTTTGCTCCAATTTATTTCAACCCTTAATGGCATCTCTTGATGTGTCGGTTTATTTAGACAATTAAACAAATATGTACATTTTTTCATTTAATTTCCTTGTCTGTACCGCTTATCTGATCTATCCTCCGGTCACGGGGAGCCTGTGCCTATCTCAGGAGTCATCAGGCATCAAGGCAGGATACACTCTGGACGGAGTGCCAACCCATTGCAGGGCACACACACACACACTCATTCACTCACGCAATCACACACTACGGGCAATTTAGAGACTCCAGTCAGCCTAGATGCATGTCTTTGGACTGTGGGAGGAAACCGGAGCACCCGGAGGAAACCCACCAAGCACAGGGAGAACATGCCAACTCCACACACACAGTGAGCAGGAGAGAGACTTTAGAGAGGCTTTAAACAAACATTTACACAATAAATAAATACTACACACATCTTTACATGACACTCTGCTATTTGTCATTTTAGACTTATCACTTTCTTATAGCCCTACAAATAAACCACTCAAACTGGGACTTCTGCATTAAAATGACAATTAAAAGTCAGACTTTTACTGGTCTTACTGATCTTATTAACAGAAATTCCATGTCAACTCTGACAAATGTACAGGACTGGGTAATCTCCACTAATGATAAGAGAAAATAAAGATTCTAGTTGCAATACACAAGCTGTATCAGCTTCAGAAAATAAGTAATGCTGACAGAACATGCAGTTCTGTGTTTGTCCATACATGCACTATATTGCCAAAAGTGTTCGCTCACCCATCCAAATAATCAGAATCAGGTGTTCCAATCACTTCCATGGCCACAGGTGTATAAAATCAAGCACCTAGGCATGCAGACTGTTTTTATAAACATTTGTGAAAGAATGGGTCGCTCTCAGGAGCTCAGTGAATTCCAGCGTGGAACTGTGATAGGATGCCACCTGTGCAACAAATCCAGTCGTGAAATTTCCTCGCTCCTAAATATTCCACAGTCAACTGTCAGCTGTATTATAAGAACGTGGAAGTGTTTGGGAACGACAGCAACTCAGCCACGAAGTGGTAGGCCACGTAAACTGACGGAGCGGGGTCAGCGGATGCTGAGGCGCATAGTGCGAAGAGGTCGCCAACTTTCTGCAGAGTCAATCGCTACAGACCTCCAAACTTCATGTGGCCTTCAGATTAGCTCAAGAACAGCTTCATGGAATGGGTTTCCATGGCCGAGCAGCTGCATCCAAGCCATACATCACCAAGTGCAATGCAAAGCGTCGGATGCAGTGGTGTAAAGCACGCCGCCACTGGACTCTAGAGCAGTGGAGACGCGTTCTCTGGAGTGACGAATCGTGCTTCTCCATCTGGCAATCTGATGGACGAGTCTGGGTTTGGCGGTTGCCAGGAGAACGGTACTTGTCTGACTGCATTGTGCCAAGTGTAAAGTTTGGTGGAGGGGGGATTATGGTGTGGGGTTGTTTTTCAGGAGCTGGGCTTGGCCCCTTAGTTCCAGTGAAAGGAACTCTGAATGCTTCAGCATACCAAGACATTTTGGACAATTCCATGCTCCCAACTTTGTGGGAACAGTTTGGAGCTGGCCCCTTCCTCTTCCAACATGACTGTGCACCAGTGACCAAAGCAAGGTCCATAAAGACATGGATGAAAGAGTCTGGTGTGGATGAACTTGACTGGCCTGCACAGAGTCCTGACCTCAACCCGATAGAACACCTTTGGGATGAATTAGAGCGGAGACTGAGAGCCAGGCCTTCTCGTCCAACATCAGTGTGTGACCTCACAAATGCGCTTCTGGAAGAATGGTCAAAAATTCCCATAAACACACTCCTAAACCTTGTGGACAGCCTTCCCAGAAGAGTTGAAGCTGTTATAGCTGTAAAGGGTGGACCGACGTCATATTGAACCCTATGGATTAGGAATGGGATGTCACTTAAGTTCATATGCGAGTCAAGGCAGGTGAGCGAATACTTTTGGCAATATAGTGTATATTACGTACGGCTGGGTGCTTAATGAGACGTTGGTAAAATCTTGAGCCTCATATTGTTGAAATAAAGGTCAAATAAAGACACATTTATTATGAACAAAAAGGGAAACTATTAGCCAGTTGTGGACATTCACAGTTCATTTGTATAATTAATCTAGCACGCTGGTTAAATAACAAATGCTTTCCTGGTTATTTCATAAGTATTGCAAATAACAAAGGCCTTTTGTGTGAAAGGGTCATTAATCAGTAAGCATTATATTCTACGCAGCTTTCCTAAAGGACAAAATAAATTGTACTCAGGCGCTCAAGTATTAATTCAACAGCGATATTTAATGATATGTTTTTGTTTTCAGAATTGTGTCTAGGGGGTGTATGATGGATTTGTGGTGCCTTGCACCTCTGGCTTTGGGGATTTGATTCCCGCCTCCACCACAGAGTTTGCATGTTCTTATTGTGCTTTTTTTTCCAGTCCAAAGACAGGCATTTGCAGTCCTAAATAATCTGTACTGTGTGAATGGTTTGGCACTCTATCCAGGGTGTCCCCAGCCTTGTGCCCCGAGTCCCCTGGGATAGGCTCCAAGCTCCCTGCAGGTTCCCTGTAGGATAAGTGCTACAGAAAATCGATGTCCAGAAATCATATCAAGACAAAAATGTCTGGCATGTACTATGCATTTATAGGCTCAGTAATAGAATAACAGAATAGTATTCTTGTTGGTGTCTATCAGCAGTCTAGAGTGCACTATAGTCACATTTGTGCATGCACAATAAGTACTTTTGATATTTCTTGCATGGAGCTATCTGTGTATCTGTGGTCATCTACTCTCATCTTTTCACAGGTGAGCTGGGCTTCCTTGTTAGCTTGTTATCCATCAAATCAGTTCAATCTCTCAGAAGAACGGCATATGCACACAGAAGTGGTGTCCCAGATCTCAGAAAATGTTTGCAATAGGGCAAACAGGTGGAGCGCTTCAGCAATTCCAGGTCAGCACATTGCTGACTGTTGCTCTCTCTTGCAGAGTCCAGCGGGACACAGTGCACTGGCCCATAACTGGCCTCACCATTCACTACACGCCTTTCCTCCTCTTCTGCATTGTACAGAATCTTGCTTGGCTGCTAAACTAGTCTTCAAGAACTTGGTTTCTGCAGCTGCTCTCTTCTCTACTCTACTAAAATTGGAAGATTTCCTTAAAAAATAGATATATCGTGCCAAATAATAGAAAGTTTTGGTTCCCTCAGCTAGGTTATTTTTACCCAGTAGAGTTCAAATCTGCAGCCCAGCTCATTCCAGGATACACTCCTGAACTCAAGAGCACTCTGGGTGGTAGGCATTCTGGTGTAGTTACTCTGAAGAAATGCAAGAACTTATTTAAAACAGTTAAGAATAAATCCATAGACTGTGGTGAATCTTTATTATTTGATTAGATCAGCCTAGTTCTATGGCTCATGATAATTTTACATTAATGGATGTCTTTGCGAAGGTCAGCTTGAGCATAAGTGCTGTGTTTTATTAAACCATGTCACACTTCACATATACTGCTGAGAGTGATGACAATTTGAATGACAGCTGCATCCTAATTTTCTTCGCGTCAAATTTCCCACTGTGCAACCTGGATTTCAGAAAATCAGCTCTTTAAAAAAAAATGAGACGCAGCTTTGACATAAATAACAGTGGGTTACATTATTATTAAAGGAACATCTGTTGGACCAAATTTAGGTCAGAGTCGTACAGGGGTTGACGTTTATACATGCATAGCAAAGGTCTTACTTATTGCTGTTTGCTAGGGCAACATTTTTAAATGATGGATAAAGCATTCAGTTGCACATAAAAAGAGAGCGTAATGCATGCGTTCTATGTGGACAACACATCCATAGTGAACCATAACCAATGCAACACTGCAATAATTGCTTCACAGTAAAGTTTCTCTTGCATGCTTATGTTCACGTTGATGTTCTGTCAATTATGTTAGAAAATTTTAATGTGTGACTCACCACAAAGCCAAGGATTCACTGAGTACCTATTTTCTCTGCTGTATCTATAAGTAGGAATTCTAGATGCTGTTGCTAAATTACAAGATTCCCATAAATTGTTAATACCATAATTCCAGCTTGTTTCATTGAGACAGATTTCCTTGTTGCAAAACTGTGACTAACCAGCTACCTGAACACAAAAATAAGCAAATGTTCAGCCTTTTAAAACAACCAGATACGAGCATAATAAGCATGAACACCCAAAGACAAGCATAATTTTGTGTAGTACATAGATGCAAGTAAGTAGTACTCTGAAACAGCATGAGGTATAATGGTGCATGAATGTGCATGAAATCAGAATCTTAGCTGTAAATACATATTCAGCAGGATGGTGAGGTATCAGGGACTTGATTTATCTTGTAAGAGGGTCAAGGGGTTTTCAGGAGTTGTATGTAATCACATTTTTTTCCACTTCCACAGGCTGAGAAGGTCATCCATGACATGTTTATCCCTGGCCACAGATTCCAATTTCTCCTGAGGGATTCCCGAACAGTCCTTAACCAATTGTATAACATAACATGAAATATAACCTCTCAGTTGTGTCCTGGGTCTTCTCTGGGGGTTTCCGTCTCCGGCCAAGTGAGATGAGTCTGATACAGATCTAGCATGAGCTGACGAGTTTCAGATGTTGCCTGATCCACCTCAACTGGCTCGAGGGGCAGTGGGTCTTCTCTAAGGTTCTTCCAGAACATCATGATCTAAATCTTAATAGATTCATCTTTACTCACCATTTAATGAGATTAATGCAATTAACATTGTCTATTAAAGTTCAAGAGCAGCATGGCAGTGTGTGGCAGGTTCAAAGCTCAAGAATTTGGGAAAATTATACCTTTTTATTAAAATGATGCCATATCCACCTGTTTATTAGTCCCTGCCATAATCCCCAACTGATCTCCCTCTCCAAAATAAAAAATAAAAGCCAGAATCACAATGGGAAGTTTTGCATGAGTAACAAAAGTTTCTCAACTTATGAATTACTGAAAATTTAAGCCATGCCGTTCTTAACTCACGCTTGTACTGCATCACTTTACAAAAACAGTCATGTAGATGAGTAAGATGAACCAGTGTGAGATGTGCTGGCTGTGCCGGCTTACCTTTGCCAAATCTGACAACACTGCACTCTCCAAAGTGTCTCTCAACCTCTCAGAAGATTATGCAACAGTGGGCAACTGTGCCAGAGAGACTATCCATGGATAAAAAACATGAAAAAGCACTCTACCGTGCTGTTCATTCATCTGCCACAAAAGTGAATATATTTGCTTTGTGTTGAAAGGCAGGTTAACATGCATGGAAAATTATCACCACATGTAGCAAGACAACAATGCTTCAGGTTACTGGATGTGATATATCCATATAATAGTGCCCAAAATGCTGGCAGAAATATTTGACATTTTAAGCTAGAATGAATTTTTTCCTTAGGCCACAGACTCTTTCTGCATTAAAATCCAAAATGGTTTCCTTCTCAGTTCCGGAAACAAATGCTGGCTGACATTCAGCACGGAGGAGTTAAACATAGGGACTGACATTCAAAATGTAGCACAAGTCCTCGGAGGAAAAGTCCTTTATCTGTGTATGGAAATCTGCTGAGCATCTGCAGAGGAACGCTTTAGATCATGTCACATGAGCTGAGAGGGGGCAGGAAGACTGTCCGAGCCACTCACTGAAAGGCGAGAACAGCCATATAATATATATAATATAACATATATTTACACTTTCTTGTGCCCAGCCATAACCCAAACCCTAGACCACATACACCTTTCATTAAACTGAAACTCTGAACAAATTACTTGTCACAAAAAATGAAACCAACGCTGCAGTAGGAAGAAATTACATTCCAGTTCGATAATAATATATGATATCATTTTTATATTTAATATCCTTGGACCAAAAAGTTGGTTAGTTTTTCAGCTCCACGCAAAGTCTGTAAGATTTGGTTACCGCTGATCTTGATTAAGTCTAAATAAAGTCTAATCACATTTGGGGGTTTTGTTAGAGGCAGAGCTGAAAACTACCAGCATCTGCAGGGGGGTTTTCATGCAGAGGATCAGCACATACAGTACGGAAGAGTAAAAAATAGATTGCAAAACAAATACAGGCTACATGATGATGTTTCAGCTTGTCCATCAACACATTATCATGTCCGTTTGAATGAAGCACAGCGGCTTTGACTAGCCAGAATCCTTTACTGCTCTATAGTGACTGAATTGTTCATCAGGGATTAAAGGAAATCCAGTATGGAGGCGTTTTTTTTGCCAGTACTGATTAAAAGTGCACTGGTATTATAGAGGATCTCATCATATAAGATGACAAATAAATCATAGATTGAATTTTACTCACTTGGCTGAATCGGTAGTACAAATTGTCTCTCGTGGATGATCATACACTGTAATAAAGCAGTGGTGGCTCAGCCTTAGGGGTAAATGGAGCAGAACTGCACCATATCAGTCATTTAACAAATGATAATCTTCATAAAGTCCTCATTTCAAATCCCATACATTTTAAATTCAGTTGAAATACTAATTAATTGACCAGATTTTCTCACCCTTCTTGCACAATCAAGAATCATGCTCAGCTCTTCATTTACATTACATCCCATAGGCTTAAATAGGAACTAACACAAGTGCTATTAGAGGCCCATTAGGGCAGGCATCATGCTGCCCCATGCTCACTTTATGAACATTTTCATTAAAGGATGAGCTACAGGCAGGACAGTTAATGACAAGGTTGTGTTTTTCACACCAAATTGGACTATTGTTTTTTTTAGCAATTAATCAAATTTAATCTAATCACCTGCAGTTGAAAAAGGAAAAATCTTTATGTCACTGTCTGTTACAGGAATATTCTAAAATTCACTCGATCATAGCCAATAGTTTCATTTAAGAGTGATTTAATTTTATATGATATTTTTATTACATTTTTGTCCAAAATCTAGAGTCATGAGCTGCTAATGTAATAATTATCTTGAGTGAAAAGCAAGATTTCTTTCCTGTTTCTGATACACAAACATACTTGCTGCCGTTTTACATCGTTCCAAATATCAGTATGATAAATATAATAAGCAGATAGTGAAACACTGCATTGGCTTTTACACCCAGCTGACAGAGGAAACATGATGCTTAACCCACTGCTCTGAGCTCTGATGTGTTTGAGCCACTTCAAGGCTGCACACTCCATCACACAGACGTTAATGAGCTAACACTGTAAAGGACAAACCTCCTGCCTGCTCACCCACAGAGCTGTAAACTGTCCAGCTACAAAAGCGCTGATTAAACTTGAATCATTTTAACTGTTTGCATTTGCAAAAGGGATTACAGAAATAATCTGACTGTAATTTTGATGCATGCTATATACATCTGTCTACTAAACTACAAGCAAATATCTTTTGTTTTCTCATTTCAGTTACACATTTTGAACATAATGTTTTGGTAATAAAGCACTTGGGAGCTTGCTATTATAAGAAAATAATCAATGTTGGGTTGGTGTGATTATTGTTCAGTTATTATGTATATATAGGAGAAAGGAGAAAGAGAGAGATGGGAGTCTTGGGCCTGAATCCTAAACACAGAGGAGGAAAATAGCAGCTCCATCCTTAATCCAGAACAGGATGGAGGCTAAGCAGTGCTAAGCAATTAGGCACTAACTGCGCATGTGGGAGCAATTAAACTGTGTTCAGAGAGCTTCATAAAGCAATGAGCTTCACTGTCTCTAATCGTCCCTTATCTCCAGTGAAATACATTAACAGGAACAGCGAGTGGCTTTACTTGTCCACAAGACTGAATGTGGTGTGTGGTGCTTGGGTGAAGATCCTTGGATTTCAGGTTACACTCGCAGTCTTTTTACATGAATCTGCTGATCAAAAAAATTCTTGGAAAGCTACTGAGCTTTGAGCATAATAGAATCCATCGATTTTGGTCGATTCAGACTTTTTGAGCAATTAAAAGTCTGTCTTGTCATTTTATCACGACTTTGAATTGACACTATTTTGTGCTGCGTGTGTGTGTGTTAAGACACTTACGCTCCATTACAGAACCCTATTATTCTCTTGCTGAGCATTTTAAAGGGCAGAGTGGTCCATTCTTGCTCTCAAGATCCCAATCCTGCTCACTTAAAGAGTTCAGATTGAAGTAGAGGAGAGAAGTTCAGCAGTGCAGAAACTCTGACAGTGAGAAATTGCAGTGGGATGAACAGCTCCTGTGGAGGACAAGAGGCCACTGGCACCACCAATCTGATAACAACACCCATAAGGAAGGCTCTTTTTTACCGAGCTAGTAGCTGAAACATTACTCTGAAGGGCTTCTTTAATTTTCTGAATCACCACAGTTCAAAGGAAACCGTGGCCTCAATTGCATGATGCCTCCACCCCTGTAGTTAGTGACTTAGTGGGCGAAAGTAGCTTAATAGACTTAAATCACTTAAACATAAATAATAGTGGACAGCAGAGCTCATGAGGTTAATCTTCTGTGCTACAATAATATGGATGAAAATATGGGAAAAATTTGAATTTCTCTCAAAAATATTACAAAATTTAAACTTAAAAAAATAAAAGGTTTTATTTAATAAATAGGTTGGATATATGCATGGTATATTCAATAAATAAATAAATAAATAAACATTTTCTTAACAATATTAAAAAAAAATTAATCTTCTAATTTGTGCTTGAGAAAATTAAAGGGTTTTTTTTTAAACTTAGTATGATGGATGCCCCACATAAACAGATTTAAATAAATAAATAAATAAATAAATAAATAAATAAATAAATAAATAAATAAATAAAATGTTGGGTGCAGTATTCTGTAAGGAGGACTTTATTTAGAATTTTTGAAAGGAGTCTCCAGTATTAGCACTTTTGGTTATATTCAGAATTAAAGCTGTTCCCTTAAGTTTTCAAACAAGGGAAAAGTTTCAACTTCAAGGGACAGGGACAGTAACTTTTAGATTCTTAAGTTAATACTGTTAGCAAAGTTTTACTAGCAATACCATTGAGACCAATTAGCCCTTTTAAAAATTTGACTGCCTCTGAATCAGAGACCACAGCCTAGCATTGCCTTTTAATTAGTGATGGCGAACCAGTGATGTGTACATTAAAGGTGAAATTTACAGTAGACAGGAGGCCAGGGGCATCTTAAAGTTGCTATTAAGAAGTCGATTACAAAGCATATAATGGGCAGGGTATAAGAGGGTATATGCCGCAGTATGTAAACAGCACACACGGCCATGAAAATGAGTTTTAAATGTGAAAATAAAATTAAAATAGCAGCCTATTAAAATGGCATTGAAGCAGTGAGTGAGAAGCTTGTAAAAACTTTCTCCACAAAACTTCTGAGTAAAACAAAAGTGCCTGTCTTGGAATAAGCCAAAAAATATCCAAGAATAAAGAGCAAATTGGCCAAGCAGAAAGTTGGAAGTATTCATCTGAATCTGCATCTAGTTACCGCTGCTGGACTGGGTTGGGCTGAATTTTTAACATGTAGATGCAGTGTAATGGAGAGAGGAAACAAAAATGTCAGAAGCTTGGGCTTAGGCGAGAGTAGAAACCAAACTGATGATTATTCAAACATGCAAGTGAATACAAGTGTCTATTTATATGAAGAACAAAGCTGCGTTTCGAAAACAGAACTATTCCAGATGAAAAGATGTAAGGAATGTAAGAGCAGAGCTGTGTTCATACACACAAAAATCCACTTTGTACTGGCGCAGCCTGCTGTACTTCCTATATATTTTGAGTGACAGATGTGTCGTCCAATCAGTGTTAAGAAATCCATTCGCAAACTATACCTACCTTTTCCGGTTTGTCTAAATTGTCCTTGTGTTTTGGGATTTATTTTGTTTTCAGAGTTGATGTTTTTTTTTTAATTTATTTTGTTTTTGGATTTGGATTTTTATTGCGTTTTTGGAGTTGTTATTATTTTTTGGATTTATTTTGTTTTGGGATTTTTTATTGCATTTTTGGAGTTGTTATTACTTTTTGGATTTATTTTGTTTCTGGATTTGGATTTTGTTTTTGGACTTGTTATTTTGTTTTTGGATTTTTTATTGCATTTTTGGAGTTGTTATTATTTTTTGGATTTATTTTGTTTTTGGATTTGTATTTGTATTTTCTTTTCATAATTGTTTAATTTTCTTCTGGGATTTGTTATTTCGTTTTCTGATTTGTTCTTTTGTTTTCGGATTTGTTATTGTGTTTTCTGATTTGTTATCGTGTTTTGGGATTTGTTATTTTGTTTGGTATTCTCGGCCACCGTACATTTGTGTGAGACAGCACCTGTCAACCATGTATCAGCCTTCTGTCTAGGGCAGGAAGTTGCTCCATATTTGCATAACTTCTCTGGTTGCAACATGCTTTGCTGAATGAATAACAGATATTTTTAATGCTGGACTCATATAACGTATCGACTGCATAGTCTTGTTAACGTGTAGGAACAATTTCTGTCTCTCTGCAAAAATCTGAGATATACTGAGATGTATGGGTTATAGAACTATAGTTCAGTGCAGTCAAATGTTATCATCCAAAATGTCAAAGCCGGCCAGAGATAATCCAAAACAATCAATTGTCAAAAGAGAGAATCATAAAAGGTCAGCACACAGGGAAGGCACACAGAATAACATGGCTCAGAACTCACACAACTAGGTAAGACTTCGCTGGAAATATACTCTAGGGAGCTTCTCGATTGGCTCCCCCCGGTGGTGACTCAGTATCGTGCACTATAAGGACTCGAGACGCATTGGGCCACTGATGACTCAATTTGCTCATCAGTCCTCAATTGCAAAAACATATCAAATCTTTAAGTTTTATATCTTGTATAAATTTGTTAGCTTAAACACACACGTTTCTGTCATGGTACTTCAAGCAGGATCGTTGGTGAAAATTGCTATAATTTAAACGCTAAAATGTCATTATAATAATGGGCCATTGATTGCTGTTGTAGAAAGGACATTAATCAGTTACAGTTACATTATTTTTTGTCCAGTGTCACCCAAATGAGGATGAGGTTCCCTTCTGAGCCTGGTTCCTCTCAAGGTTTCTTCCTCATATCATCCCAGGGAGTTTTTTCCCTTGCCACCGTCGCCACAGGCTTGCTCATTAGGGATCAAATAAATTAAGGATAAAATAGTTTTATTTGAATTTAATAATTTATTGTTATTTCTAGTTATTTAGTTATTTATTATTTTCTATTTTTTCCCTCCCCTTTCTGCGTTTCTCTTCTGCTTTGAGATAATGTTCATTGTAAAAGGCGCTATGCAAAATAAATTGAATTGAATTGAATAATCAATCATATGATATACAGAACATCTAATAAAGTTAAAATCGTTGTGGTAAGTAATCATTTGAGCGCTACAACAACAACAAGCTACTTAGATTTGTAAACAATGTTGACCGAGAGTTTGTCTGCCGTTTTTCCGAGCTGAGAGACTTCCAGTAAGGGAACATAGTCAGCACTGATTGTGGGATTTTTAGGCAGTAAGAGTTCCAGATTGCAATAGAGAGAGAAAGTATTTTTTTTAAAATGGCCGACTCCCTGATCAGTGCACTGGCTACTGAGCTATGGAGCCAACTGAGATGCACCCAATGTTGTGTATTTTTCTATGCCTTTGACCAGGAAAGTGCTACTGAAAAAAATGGAACAGGAAGTGATCAACAGAACTAGAACTCTAGTCCCAAGGCTGTTAGGACAAGCACGGTTAAAATCCTACACAGAAAGATGTTATAATTCAAAACAAAAGACTATAAAACTTTCTCGATAAGATATTTCCATTATGTTGTCAGATTCAATGGCATTAATATTCAGCAATGTTAGACACAAAGTGCAGCTGTCAGACGGAGAAGTTAAGCACCTCACGTGTCAGGTCCGGCATGTCAACATCTATAATACATTTCGGTTCATAACAGTTCTCCAGGACATTTCTTTGATCTAAGCTTACACGTTGGAAAACAGTAACGTCAACCTCATACACTTTTCATAACATTTCTAACCGACAGGAATGATTTGATTGCATTATTCATGAATGGAGTAACTAACCACTAACCTATAACCCTATCCTTAAACTAAAGAGTGTCATTTTTTGTTTGAGTTCAGCTTGTACAAATTTGTCCAATCCTTGGTAAGAAGTTATAAAAGCTGCATTGAGAATTCACAGCCTGTCCATGTCCTTGAGTGGAGGCTGAGGGACAGATTGAACTTGATAAACTCTGGTATGTGCAGAAAGGCATTTTTACTTCTGCCTTTAAAAGGCTCCGGTCTGAGTTCATTGCAGGACTTCCTAACAGCACACTGAGCAAATGAAACGCTTTGTCAGATCCATAAAGTGCTAACAGCAAAAACCTCACAGCTTCCAGAAATCCAGAATCGGCACAATAAAAGAATGTGTTTATTGCAGTTAGGGGGAAATTTGAGAAGTAATAGCAGAGAGAATCCCTTCTCCTAAGTGTCGCATGGCATCTAAGATCCTGTTGCCTCTATTCAAAAGACATTTAAACTGAATAATGGTCAGCCCAGTGGACTAAAGCAATTATGTTCAATTTGTGTCAGTGGATGTAGAATCAATAGCAGCTATTAAGGTGGAGATGCTCATTGAAATGATCATTTAAATAATGACCATAATTGCCAAATAAATAGAGTTTTTTCTCTCTTTTTTTTTGTCTTCTTTTATAGCAATTTCTTTCATGTCTTCCGAGAACTAATAATCACTTGACCTGCAAAAGTCAAAATTCGCAAAAGTTGAAATCTTTTAAAAGATGTTTCTTACATAAAAGAACGCGTCTTCTCGAGAATTATTATTTCCACTGAGCAAAACTGAATGTACTTTTAAAGTTTGGGGGGGGTATGGGGGGCAAAGAGAAAAAAACCTTTCATTGTGTAGTTTTAATGTAGAATTTAAAAATAAAAATATTAAAAACATACTGACATTTGTGTACAAAGTACGTCCTTAAACACTTGCTTCCTTTTGGGTGATCTCTCTCTAAAATATTTCTGAAATAACTAAAGAACATCAATATTTCCTGTCATCTTCATTTCCGAAAATTAAGGTTAATAGGAGTTTGACAAAACAGATCAGGTACAAATCTCCCAAATTCCGGCCTAATCTCATACTTTATTGCTGTATATACAGAAATGCCCTTGTTTGCACTTTAGCTGCACTGCTTTAATGCCATTTAAAATGAACTTCTGCATGCTCTTTATAGAATTCTGGGAGCCGTTTGAGAGGCATGGCGAAGTGCATTTCTTTTGAACTCGGTTCAAAATGGGTTTGGAACCGAATCAATCGGGCCACAAGACAGAATAATGAATGAATTTATCAGTGAATCAACACAGAGACTCATTGTGACTCAAAAATCAAAGAAGAAGAAAATTAACAGAAGGAAAAAAGAACAGTCACAGCCACCATTACCTCACTACTTCCTGTTTACGGCCTATGGGTGTGTCCCTAGACTGTGAATTACTATATCTGGTAAGGACTTTATAATTTATATAGTTTATAATTTCCTAATCAGACTTTATTTGTAAAAAGTCAAACGTATCAAATATTTAAGTTTAATATCTCAAATAATTCCGTTAGCCATTTCTGTCATGGTGCTTCAAGCAGGATCGTCGGGCTAGCTAGTGGATGTGAAATCCATAAACACTTAAAAGTCAAACGAACCAGATAGAAAGCTTGAAATAAAGTTAAAAAATCGTTAACGTAATACATCTCTTGAGAGCTACAACAAGGAGGACATTTGTAGACGAAGTTCAGTTGAGAGGCTTCAAAAAATATGGCATCATTTTCCGTAAGAGAACGTTTTTAAGCATCGATACTCCCTGTTTTTTTGCAGTGCATTGTGGGGTTTTTTAGAGAGCGAATTAGTTAAAGTGAACTGGAAGGATTGGGCAGTTGAAAGAACACGAGACAGAGAGAGAGAGAGAGAGAGAGAGAGAGAGAGAGACCTTAAAATGGCCGACTCCCTGATAAGTACCCTGACTACTGAACTAGGCAACGGATTGAGACGCACCCTATAAGAAGCACATGAAGTCTTGCCACTGTCTTTGTTCAGTACAATTCTTTTGTGTTGAGCGTTCTTGATCTTTCGTGTTGTTTTGCACGACATTCTTGAGTCATGTTTTTTTTACTACACTTTTAAGCTCACTAAAAAAAAAACTGTTAATAAATGAATGGCACTGAGCTACATCAAGTGCTAAAAATCGTATTTTGTATTAATTTAAAACAGATGTTACATTCATTGTGTTATCTTATTTGTTCATAGAAACAATTCTTCTAAGTTTTTGTCTCTTCTTTTTTTTTGCATTTCTGACAGTGTTTCATTCATTCTGCTGTGCCTCAGCATGTGTGTGGATGAAGCTCGCTGTGATTCTGATGAACATAAATAAAAAATAAAAAATAAAAACTCAACAGACGAGACGGAAATGAGAGTGCGTTACATGACAAATAGGAAACTCACTCTGAATATGATTAAATATGCCTGAAATGATTATGACAAAAGCAGCCTACTATTTTTTGTTAACTGTGTAGTGAGCGTTCAAGAATGAATAAATTCATGAATGATTGCGTCTTTTCTTTGCCGGAATGAAGAACAGGAAATAGAATCAAGTTTCTGATTAAACTGAGACTTATTAACATGGGAGGTTTTGTATTCCAGAAATCTACATACTGTTTTGTTTTAGTTCAGTCTACTGAGATTGTGGCTTGTAGGTATGAAATGAAACCTGGTATGGACTATAGATATGATCTTACTACATCATTCTGGCTGAATCTAGTCACTGATTATTTATTAACTGAACAAAACTAAAAGATTTTTCTTGTTTGTCATGCTTGTTAACTATAATAGCTTAAAGATATAAGTGTATGATAGCACACATACACATTTCCCATGCATCACTATACAATACTGTATATGAACTCTCACATCTTTTAGACTAGAACACCAATACCTCAAAAAGACACCTTTCACTCTTTCCAATTTTCCCCTCCATTCCATTCCCCTCCCCTACAAAAGATATAAATATAATCAATTTTTCCCAAAGAAAGCAAAAGAAGCCATCTTCTCTTCTTCTTTCTGTTGACCCCACTGACACTGACCAATCGAGGACCAACAATCAATATTTCTATGCACATAAATATACATATACATACACACTGATTCATTTTATAGTTTCTATTATTTCTATCATTTCTCTTTATCTTATAATCTTTTACACTCTATCTGAAGTATAGGTTTTCTTTCATGCCCAGGTTTACTTTTTGCACTGCTGTGTCAACTTGAATGTATTATTTGAGCAAAAAAATAATATAATAGTAATTATATCTATTAAGTAATTTGTCAAATATTGATCAAATACTGTAATTATTCCTTTTACATCGATGTCAGTGTTTATTTTTCACAAACCAGGCTTAGATCTGCGCTTGCGAACTTAAACGCCCGTTAAAAAACTATTTCTTGTAATTGACTGCCATCTAGTGGTTGGAATTGCAAGCCGAAAAGCTCAGTACATTACATTATGTAACAAATTTTTACTATTTTTTTGTTCCTGGGAAATAAGTGTTATTTCCCCCATTCTTTGTAACCCAAATAAAGAGAAATAAAAACCCATCTCAGCCATGAAAGTTTGGGTTTGAACCCTGGGCAATGAGATTCTCAAATTCTCATATTTCTCTAAACGTGAAAAAGAGCTAAATTATACTTTCCAAAAAACCTCTTGAATTGCAATGAAAGTTTGAAAATGTACTATAACTACCTTTAAAAATGAGGTAGAACTCTCTGTAATGTTTCTGATATTTGAGGAAGTTCTTGGAAAAAACAAGAACTTTGTGGCATGTTTTTAGAGCAATTTGGATTTTTCAAGAACTTTCTAGATTACTTGGAGTGTTCTGGATAGAATATTCCAGAATTTTCTATTAATTTCTGTAACTGGGCTAATTTTGAGGTTTTTGTTCTCTTAAAAGCCCAAACCCAAACTTCAAGGGGCTTAATGGCTATTTTTTTATATCATTTTCCATCAAGAGTAATTGGAAAATGTCATTCACTACCCAGGAACAAAAATCGTGTTACAGTTACAGTTTTATTCACTCAGCTGGATGTAATAACTGTTTAGTGTGTTTTCCATTACTGATTTATCTCTTATATGTATAGTTTTTATAGCATTTCTGGTGTTTGATTATTGTAAATTTAGTGTTGACAGTCACATGGATGGATCATTTTATCATTTTATGAGGTACAAAAAAAAAATGTTTCTCTACAGGCTGGAAAATAAAAGAAAAAAAAAATTAAAATAAAAAATAAAAAATTAGAAGGTAAAAAAACAGAGAAAGCAAACAAAAATCCATTTTACACTCAAGTACACATTTTTTTCATTTTTTCATTTTCATAATTTCATTTATTATTATTGTTGTTGTTGTTGTTGTTGTTGTTGTTGCTTTTAAAAAGAAACTGTACAGTAAAATAAAACAGATTCAACAGATCTAGAAGAGGAGAGGTAAATTATTGCCAAGACAAAATGTACCACGCTGATAAACTCTTATTTAAAAAGACTGAGTGGTGTAATAAAAAAGAAATAAAAGAAAGAAAATAAAAAGCGTCTTTAACAAAGTATGAGTTTGTTGTATGTTCATATACATATACATATATTGTTTGTCTGTTCGTATACAACCGGGTTAATGTGTGGTTTTTCATTTTTCCTTATTTTACTCATAATATTTCCACGTTGTAATTTCTCACTGAGGATGGAAAAGGGTCAGACATGGTCTATCCTGGAAAGGAGTCAGAAATTATTCAACACCTCTCCAGCTCCCACTTTAACCCCACACTAAACCTCACCCTCACCTCCATTGTAGTATAGATTGTGAGGGCTGACAGTATCTTAAGCCTCTTTAAATACAGAGGACTGAATTATACTGAATTTGTTTTTGTTTTTTGTTTGTTTCTTCTCCAAAAAAAAAAAAGAGTTAGAATACCTGGTTTAAAAACGGGATAATGAATTCCATGCTATTCACAATTATACCAGCAGAGGTCAGTGTTAACTTCGTTTTATCCCGGAGGTTCCTGCGGCGCTTCTGGAAATGTCTTGGAAATGTTGGATTTCTTAGGATTGTTTATTCATTTTCAGTGTTTATAATCAGTTTATAAACAGCCTATCTTTGTAACACTAAGCATGGGGTCTTAGACGTTACTATGAGTTATTCAGATAGTTTAAACTGAGATCTTGGGGTAATAATCCATCACTTGGGTGCCACTTGAATGAAACAAAGCATTGTGATTCCTTTCCACTGTTATATTCAGGCACTCAAACTCCATCTTAAGGGTTTATAAGTAAGACAAACCCATAAAGACAAGACAAACCCTGAAGTGAAGTGGAACTCCCTCACTGAGACTGGACCTGAGCCTCAGTGAGCTGATGATATTGTTGAGGACTGCACAAGTTCTACTATTTTAGTCAGTGAACTCTGGAACCCTTGTATAGTTGGGCTCTTGGACACTTCTCTGACGGTGTGGAATAATGTGGGTGGTGTCAAGATGGAATGTGGAACAACTTACAAGAAGATTTAAAACTAACTGCGTTGCCTTTGCTGGTAGAACGTATGACTGTGTTGGAATTTTTTTGTAATATTTTATTGTATCCTGCTATGTATGTATTATTATGTTGTTTTCATGTCATATTTATCGTTCTTGTGTCTTCAAATGTCTTTTGTTGCCTTCTTGGCCAGTTCCCTCTTGTATGTAAAATAGATTTCATTTCAGTGAGATTTCATCCTGGTTAAACCAAAGGACACTACTTCACTGTAAGACATTTCAAAATGGTTTAATGTCCAAAGAAAAGTTCACCTGCTGCCTTTAAAATGTGTGTCAACACAACTTGAAGATGGTTTCAACTCATAAGTAGTCAAGACATCAGGTTTTAACTTTTGAAAACATAAACTGAGGTCAGTAACTTGCCGTGTCCGTTGGAGTTAAAGAGAAGGAATAAGTTCACATTACTTAATGGGGCTCTCATGATTTAGAGATCATAATCTTATTAGAAATATTTTATCATTTAATCAATTTTCACTTTGATTTTTACATCATCCACAAAATCCGAAATTTAAATATCTTTACATTTATTATAAAGATTTGATGGATTATGTATTGGACTAAAGCCCTTTTCTAAACAGGATCTCTGTAGGTGGCCATCACATGTTTAAGAACTAAACTCCAGAATGTTTTTTTCCTCAACTTGTTTTCTAATAAATAAAAGACTTTAAAAGGAGAAAAGACGTAGATTAATATTATTTTTATGGTAAACAGTGACGGTAAAATTTACTTCCATTCTTATAAGCAATATAAATACCTGTCTGCTTTTGAAGACGGCTTTTCTGTGCTAATATTTTCGAGTACTTTCTTTGCTAACTTATTCTACTCAATTCAACTCTACTCTATTGAACTCAACTCAACTCTAATCCACTTTTTTTTATTATCTAATCTACTCTTTAATCTATTCTTGTCTTCTCAGTTCAGTTTGATTCGACTCTACTCGACTCTTCTCTACTCTACTCTGACGTGCATGAGTGAAAACATAAATAAATATAAATAACAAGAAACAGAAAATGGAGGTTTGTTTCACTCTCATGTTAAAAT
Organism: Hemibagrus wyckioides; assembly: GCF_019097595.1. Lineage (NCBI taxonomy): Eukaryota > Metazoa > Chordata > Actinopteri > Siluriformes > Bagridae > Hemibagrus > Hemibagrus wyckioides. The sequence continues at coordinate 4,644,010 of NC_080732.1, read as the reverse complement.
GTCCTTTCAGGACTGCTCCTCTTTCTTTATTTTCCCTTCCTCCCTTTTCTCTAACCTTGTGCCAGAATGCCTGTATATACTGTAAACAGTCTGTGGAGTCATTAGAGATTCTGGTTTAAATTTGTGTGGACTCTGTCTTTGTAAAAGAACAAATTCCCATGAAAATGGCGTGTGAAGAGCAGCACATGGAGATGCCACTTCTTCTGGAGGTGGCCAATGATACTGAAGAGCGTAAGTCAGAGTACAGGTAAATATCGAACTGGAGAGAAAGAGCTAGAGAGTGAGAGAGAAAAAGATTACTGTTATTACATGACTGAAAAAATACACTGAAATCTAAGAATACATTGTTGGAGTTTGGGCTGTTAAATGATACAGTCATGGCCAGTGAGTTTAATTATCAACTCAGAGACACACTGATGTAAAAAAAAACTCGGGTATAATTGTTATTAAGAGCACAGGTCTCGTACATTACAGGCTACCGCAGTACAGCACGAGAACACAGGGCTTTTCAGTTCTTGACGGAGGAGATCATGTCAAAGTACTCAATAGGGGAGCTCCTAGGGCATGGAGGTGGAGGCACAGTGTATGCAAGAGTTCGTCTATCGGATGGCACTGAGGTAAAATGCACATATACACTTAATTTCCATTAGTTATAAATAAACTCGGAAGAGGAATCCAAAAATTCTACATGATAGACACATTTGCCCTGTACCAAGGCTACACACACACACACAATTGCCCTGACCTTCGTAACGTGACTTGGATTGTATTAATTACACCATTTAATATTTTTTTGTAACTTGTTATTGTGTATGTCAACAGGTTGCCGTTAAATTTGTCCTGATTGACGACTTTCAGTAAATGATAACCATCGGAAGTACATTCTGAGATTGAGCAGATGCAATACCATCCAAATAACAACCATACTTTAGCAGATTTTGACCAACACTGTGTCCATTTACTCATTCCAGCTAATTTAAACCAAGGCAATTCAAATTTAGATAAAATTGGATGATTGCTGAAGCCTTTACATCTCTGTTAAACATAGATTAAATGTATTGAATGTAAACCCATGCTAGCTGTGTCTCTTTTAATTTTAGCCTGGAGAGACAAGTCCCATTCCCATAGAGGTTGGACCAATGAAAATGGTCTCCAAGCTGGTCTGTTGCTCGAATGTCCTGGAGCTGATAGAATGGTTTGCGCTGCAGGATTATATTATGTTCATATTAGAAAAACCCAGCCCCTGCATGGACCTCCAGGAATTTTACAAACTGCACGGAGGTAAGCTGAACATCATGGTCCAGCTGGTTCGGGCAGCTCGTCATGGCTGCACCAGAGGTGTGTTCTACAATGACATAAAACCAGGGAACATCCTCATCAACACCAAGACGCTTCAAGTGAAGCTGATCGATTTTGGATCTGGCGAAATCGATTTTTGATGGTGCTGATGGTTGTTGCTCGTTCTTGAACGTTCAGGCACTCTGGAATACTTTCCACCAGAATGCTGCAGACAAAAGCAGTACATGGGCCGTCCAACTACAATCTGGCATCATGCTTTATGAAATGCTCTGCGGAGATGTGCCCTTCCGCACTATACAGAGGAAACTGAATGGCCACCTGCACTTTCCGTCTGGCTTGTCATTGACCTTATGTCCTGTAAAAGACAATACGGTGACTGTGTAATTATACTAACACAGTGCTTTTTCTGAAATTATCTCAACAAAATGCTTAGCCTTCAATTTGTCAAGAAAACAAAAAAACAGTGCTTGCCGAACTGAGACGAAAATAAATAGAAAGAAATAGTTAGATATATAGGAAGATCCATAGGAAGGTAGATAGGTAAATATGTAAATAGATAGATAGATAAGTAAACTGACAGATATGTAAATGTGTAAATAGACAGATAGGTAGATACTGTATGTACATAGATAGATATGTAAACAGATAGATAAGTAGATAAATATCAATCAAATAAAGAAAAAAAATCAATCGAACTCTGGAGTCCAGTGTCTAATTTCAATGATGAGACTTAATCTATAACAAGCCTGCATAATTTCGTCAAAGACGTTTTTAAAATATTGTCTTACGTACAATTTTCACCCATCCAATTGCATGCACACTTCTTTTGATTTGCACATTCCATAACAAAAGGCATTATGAACAGTTCTTCATGCAAAGTTAAACACTACAACACTGGTGCACAAATCTGGGAACCTGGCTCTTCACCACAGGATGAAGACTGTGATGAAGAGTGGAACACAAAGATACAAAGTCAGAGTGAAAAACCAACCTGATATAAACACATTTCTCATGCTCCATGAATGCACATGCACATGCACACACTCTCCAGCTGTCAGTATATAAATGTTTATATGAACACCCACTCATCTTTTACACAAGAATACCAATAGCTCAAAATGTACTCATGTTCAATTTTTTCTTTTCAAGTTTATGCCTAATGGTTTCTTTGAGGCTGAGTTTTTGCAAATAAGTATCTAACACTCTTTCAAAATTTCCCCTCCATTGTTTCGTTCTCATCTTAACATTGCCCTTTTGCGTTTTTTCTTCCAGCCAAGTAAGCAAAAGAGTCTATCTTCTCTTTCTCTTCCTGTTAACCCCACTGACACTGATCAGTCCAGGTCTCCTATGAGCTTAAAAATACCATCGATATTTCTATGCATATAAATACCAAGAATATTACACGTGCATATATTAATGGAAGTCTGTTGTATGTACATACAAACAGATTAATTTAATTGTTTCTATTATTTTTTATCATTTGTATTAGTCTTAATGTTTCTATTTTGTAATTTCTTCTTGTGGGCAGAAAAAGTTCTGACATGGTTTATCTTATCTTATCTTATCTTATCTTATCTTATCTTATCTTATCTTATCTTATCTTATCTTATCTTATCTTATGGTTTAGTTTCTTTTTTGACACCACAATAAAAAAAAAAAACTTCATGTTTATGTATTTTAAAGAGTTCAGCTGTTTGCTGTCCCTATTATTTTCTTTCTTTGCTCTGTCCATTTCATCATAGTGTTCCCTTCAGTCCTATACAAACATTACTCTTCATTCAGACTTGTAAAATAACACAGAGAATCAATCCACCAGGCAAGGCATAATTACAGTATAGTGTCTTCTGATCATAAAGCCACACACATGCTCATCTCACTGAGGAAATAACTGATAGTAAAGGTGAAAGTTGGACATCATCATCAGGGGTGATGTGTTAGGCAACACCCATCCAGCTCCTACTTTATCCCCTTATACTTTTGTAGTATAGATTGTGATGGCTGCCCGCATGTTAGGGTCTCTATGTCTTTAAAGACAGAGGAGTGAATTGTACTGGATTATGGGTATACATTATTACCAGCAGAGGTCAGTGTTAACTTTGTTTTATCCCAGAGGTTCATGGGGTACTGTCTGGCTGGATCATGTAACAACTTACATGAACACCTAAAATATCTCCTTCACTGGGAGAATTTATGTCTGGGTTGGAATTTGTTTCTGTGATATTTTGATTTTTAATACTATTTTCATGTTGTTTTTAGGTCATAGTTATTCTTGACGTGTCTTCATGTGTGTGATGTGTCTTTTGCTGCCTTTTTGGCCAGTTCACTGAGATTTAAGCTCAATAAGACTCTTGGATACTTCTTTGAAAGCTGCTCTATAGGCGGCTTTCACATGTTTAGGAAGTGAATTCCTCAAATATTTCTCCCAGGGGAGAGTATGTATTTTCCTTTAGCTTGTTTTATCATAAATAAGACTTTCAGAGGAGAAAATGTGACTACTAATACCTTTACAGTACACAGTTACTGTAAGATGTACTATAATCTTACTTAGGTGTGGGAAACGTGATTATGTAAAGAAAAGGGCAGATTCAGCAGATCTCTGTGTACTTTAGCCCTTTTCTGTACTTTTTCTGTACACATGGTCGTCTAAGGAACAAAGGCCTGGTTGACCTTCTGCCATAAAAGACTCGTGTTGCTGGGTTTATTACTAGATTTGCATGTGTGCATTTAGGTATAAAGGACAATGAGATAATTGAAAGTGCTTTAGGACTTAATGCTCTATGAGCTGTTAGGAAAGCTGAGTGAAGTATTGTGGCTAAAAATGTAGAGGAGCTAGGTGAATGCGGGGGAAGATTTAATACCCGTATCCATTGTGTTTGAGGAGCAAAAACATAACGAATCCCTTGTTAAGCATGTTCAGACACAGATCTAGAGAAAGACAGAGATAGAGACAGAGATTTTTATTTTCTTTTATTTTGGCCAAAGAATGCACTTTTATTTTTAAGATTGAACTTCATGAAATTCAGTCAGGATATTTTTTAGGACATTTTCTACAACAATTTTCTATTAACTATGCCTTTAATTGTGCATAGTGAAGGCTTAGCTCACTCAGACAGAGAATCAGAGTATCGGTTATGTTGCTCTGGCCTGATGGCCTGATTTTGAGGGACTGGTGTAGAATTACAGGGCAGTTGCTCCTGAAAGAGACTCTGGTCAGTTTCAGCTCACAGCTCAACAAGGGCTTTTTGTACATGAGCTCTCACTGGCTCTTTCTTTAGAGATGTTATATGGATTAAACTGATTTCAGAATGTCTAATTACTTCAGGGGTGTTTTAAGTATCGTCAAAGAATTTCTTTTCTTTCTTTCTTTATTTTTTTGTTGTGTAATCTGCTCAAACAAAGGCAACAGACTTAAAACAATGATAGGGACAGGCCATATGTTCTACTTTGGGCTGTTTGATGTAAACAAAGATAAACAATAGGAAAGCTTCGACCTACATTCCTAAACAGAGCTTTGATACTGCTGTTCTAGAAACATGCATTGCTAATAGCTAGCATGCATTGCTGAAGTCTATTCTTGTACAGGATAACAGGCAAATTAGTCATTCTCAAGTTGAGCAAACCACTTACAGCTTATCACTAACAGTCTTCAGCTGAAGTTAGGAAATGAAATTCCTGTGGCTATCTTGCACAGCAACCCCAGGAAAGACAGGTCAGATAGGCTGACACAAATATCTTGCAGATCAATATACTTTTATCACATAGTTTCAAGGAAATGAAGTAATCAAATAAAACTTCTCTAAATGGTTCTTAGGTCCTAAAATAATGACACATTAATACTATGATTCTATGACTAGATACATGTAGGAATGAGAGGACTAATTCACTGACATAATTAAATATAAAACATTATTACTTTATATGTGTTTATACCATATTTGTACAATAGCTTATACACCGATCAGCCATAACATTATAAGCAGTGAGAGGTGAAGTGAATAACACTGATGATCTCCTCATCATGGCACCTGTTAGTGGGTGGGATATATTAGGCAGCAAGTGAACATTTTGTCCTCAAAGTTGATGTGTTAGAAGCAGGAAAAATGGACAAGCATAAGGATTTGAGCGAGTTTGACGAAGGGCCAAATTGTGATGGCTAGACCACTGGATCAGAGCATCTCCAAAACTGCAGCTCTTGTGGGGTGTTCCCGGTCTGCAGTGGTCAGTATCTATCAAAAGTGGTCCAAGGAAGGAACAGTGGTGAACCAGCGACAGGGTCATGGCCGGCCAAGACTCACTGATATACGTGGGGAGCGAAGGCTGGCCCATATGATCCGATCCAACAGACGAGCTACTGTTGCTCAAACTGCTGAAGAAGTTAATGCTGGTTCTGTCAGAACACACAGTGCATAAGGCAGGTGGTCATAATGTTATGCCTGGTCAGTATAGCTCCTTTTTAACCATTGCTCAGATTACACACGCAACTTTTTAGTCACTTTTTTTAGGTTGAAGCATATTTTTCAGTAACAGCAGTGAATAATTCAGTAAACTACACAATATATACGTTATAAAGGTTTGTTGAAACTTGACCATCACACTCATATGCGCTTTCCAGGCATCCCATTACAGCTTTAGTCCCCGACAAAAACGTTTGCTTTTTAAAAACTTAATCTTACCCACACATAAAATGTGTTGCTGTTGTTATCCATTCACCCATTCATTTCCTGTAGCACTTATCTCCTACGCCAAACCTGAAGTCTGTCCTAGGGGACAATTTAGAGATGACAATCAGCCAACACTGCAGGTCTTTGGACTGGGAAAGGACTCCTCGTGCACACAGGGTGGAGACGGGAATCGAACCTTCACCCTGGTGGTGCGAGGCAATCGTGCTGACCACTAACCTCTTATTATTATTATTATTATTATTATTATTATTATTATTATTATTATTATTATCAACATTAAAAGTAGTAGTGGTAGTTAGTTGGTATACGATGCACGTGCCCTGCCCTTAATTTTCGTTTATATGTAACGGGTGATAGGAAACAAGTAACCGGAAGTCCTTCAAAAAAAAAAAAAGCGGTGCTCTACCGGGAAATCACCCTTTGTCACCGTGCGAATAAAAGCTTCTTTTTTTTGTTTTACAGTAGAGAAAAACAACGACGCATGCAGTGACGTCATCTTACTTTCAGTTTCGTGCGCATGCACACACACACGCGCGAGCGCGCGCGTACACACGAACACACACTCCGCGGCGCAGCGGCTGTGTTGTTCTGCTCAGCGGCTCAGTCTGGGGGAATATCACAACAAAAAAAATTAAGCATTCGGGTTATCTGGGACTCTTCCTACAATGATTCGAAGCTTTGTGAGATTGTTCCTGACGTTTCTGACCGTTCTGGGCTCGTGTCGATGTCTTTCGAGGAAATACTATATCGCGATTCGCGAGGTGGACTGGAATTACGCACCGAGCGGACAGAACCTGATCAATGGCAAGCAAATCCATCAAGACACGTAAGTTCAGTAGTGTTGTATTTAGATCCGCGATTAAAATGTCAATAGGCGTCACATGCACGTCTCAAATGGATTATTATGATGTTTGGTGTAAAACAAGCAATAGTGAATTCCTCAACGCTGCTTCATTATCACAAGAAAAGAAATAGTCAAAACAAGCAAACTGCTGTGGGTGTGATCTCTAACATCTGAAACACATGTGCTTTCAAGTTCCTCTAACCTGCTTTGAGTCATATATGCATGTCACCTTTCAATAGCAGACATTCTCACAAAGCAAGTTACAGAAAACCAGATGTATTTAAGTTTCCAATGAGGTGATGTTTGTCAGAGATAATGTGACAAAGAAATCTTAAGAAGAAACAGAATGGAAAGGGAAACCACACTGTTTACGGATGAATCCCATCTATTTTTACATATCCACGGTCTATGCAGTACATATAAAGATACAGTGAGCTGTTTCTGGGCAGTTTACAGGCATCTTCATTGTGTCCACAAACAACAGACATCGCACTAGACGTGCGGAAGCTTGCTAAGCAGAATTATCAGGGGAATAAAAGTGGTTCTTTATCAGTTGGGTTCTTACTCTCAGATTACATTCACAGAATTGTGGTGAAGAGACAAGTTCCTGTTTTTAATTCTTTTCAGATGGCAGGATGCACCTACTCTGCACTTAATGAAGCCAAGCTTAAGGCACATGTGTGTGTTTGTGCGTTTGACTTGAGTGAAAATGACAATGCAGTTTGTAACGTTTAAGTCTTTCAAGACCTGGAATAACTCATTTCAACAATCAATTAGAAACAGGAACTTGCCTTATAAAGCGTTCCGCAGTAACAGTTGATTCATGGGACCTTGTATGACCTTGACTAAAAAATACATGAGTTGTTATTTAACAGAGGAAATGTAATCGTGACTCAGAAGAGTCCTTCTACAAATTTTTACCACAGTGGTAAATTCTTCATTCTGCATTTATGGTCCTTACTAACGTCAAGAGAGAGGGGGGAAAAAAACAGAGGAAACAGGAACTAACTTCCTCCACAGATATTGCACAACATATAAATGTAACTTTAAATGGATATAAATAAATATGACAGAAATGCCACCTATTAATACATTTAAATAGTAGTAAATTTTGGTAAATTGCTGTAGCATAAACAGAGCAAAACTCTTCAGGATATGCAGTTATAAGAAAATAAATCATCATCAGGATTATTTCCTCTAACAGGACCGTTTCAATGATTAATTCCTTACGTCATTTAGAGATCATGTTTACATTTTTTTTCCAGACTGGAGAATAGCCCCACCCCCTGATATACATACAGTAGCTTTTAAGACCACCTCCGAGACCTTTTGATGTGGTTTGCTTTGTGGTTTGAGGTTAGATTGAGGTTAGGTTAGAACAGTAACGGTAACACATCAGAAGAAAGACAAACATGGTATTAACAGAGTTGTTTACGTGTGAATACCAAATAGCGAGTGAAGAAGGAATACAAGGCCTGGTGGTTGCTTCAATCCAGAGCTGTGTGGCATTGTTATAAATAATCCTAAACCCCTTCCCACCTTTAAGTGTAGTGTGTGTCTATAGATAGGTTGACACCTTCTTTGGCCAGAACCTTACCATACCCTATTTTGAGCTTATTACATGGTCATTTACATCTGAATCAACATTATATTCTGTTACAATCTTAGCATTAGAATAGAGCAAGGTTTCGAATCTCTAGGACCGTTTCTAATGCTAATGAACACTTTAAGCATTTGTTACAGTTGAAAAAAAACCCCAAGCACTATCAGTGTGGTGTCAGGTTCACTGGCTACATTTCATATTAACCAATACTTGTACTTAACCCAAGTTATCTTTTCAAATCCAAAGCTCACATGACAGTTTCTTGCTCAACTGGCTCTGGTAAGGGATGTGATAAACCATTAAAAACAAACAGGGTTTGATTATGAGGCATCAGAACCTTTTAGCTGGCGTTCATTATAATCTCCTTTTCACAGTTAAGCTCCTCATCTACTGCAGTTTCAATGCAGCTTCTGGTTTATGCTAACATTCAGCTATTTTATACCGCCTTATATTTTCACTCAGGAGGCTCTATTATTGACAAGCCTCATCGCTTATTTTTCCCATGTTGCTATTGTTAAGTCTCCAGCATTGTGAGATCTGTAATGGTTTTGGGCAATTCTGTTTTTCCAGTTTAAGGCGTCTTCAACACCAGCCTATGATTGTGAATAATTTAGTCAGTTGCTTTAAAATCCTGCATTAAACCCACTATTGCTATGTGTCACAATTTTAGTTTATTGGATCCATTGGCTTAATGGATTTAATGACTTTGGCTTCTAATTAAATACAACCAGTGCATTTTTGTGTTATGCGTATTGATTAATATTCTGATATTTTACTGCAATGACATTTCACCCAATTATTTTACATTTGCATCATGTGATGTGACACAGAATTTAATTTCTACCTCATGGACCGTTTTGGTTAGTCACTTAGATATATATATTTATATATTTATATAAGAAATCTGTAAAAAGCATCTCTTATGTGTAATAAAAAAGTTTTATGTGTAATAAGCATTTTATAACCATGAATGTTATTAACTGACTTCCCTTTAAAACAGATTTTCATCTTTTTGTTTCTCTTTTCATTTCGAAAAGGCACGCCTCAATATTTCTGGACAGGGGTCCATCCCGAATTGGGAGTGTGTACAAAAAAGCAGTGTATAAGCAGTACACAAGTGACACTTTCTCTACTGAAGTCCCTAAGCCCGACTGGTTGGGATTCCTTGGACCCGTGATCCGTGCAGAAGTTGGGGATGACATTGTGGTACACATGAAGAACTTTGCATCTCGACGTTATTCAGTCCATCCTCATGGAGTCTTCTACGAGAAGGACTCTGAAGGTAGGGCAGGTCACTGTTGTTGCTCTTCAGGAGGGTTCTGTGATACACACCTACACAAGTATGACATTTTGTTTTTGGTGGCTAGGTACAAGACATAAAGACATGACCGTTTCAAATGTGACGTGTGCGTTAAGAGTCTTGTTGGAAGTGCAATGCAATACAAGATACAAAACAAAAATCATGTTTCTTACAAAGTAGCATTTGTTTTAAACAGTCCTTTGAAATTAATACATTACTGTACACATTTGCAAGGGATTGTAGAGGAGGATATTTCAACAATATGTCTGGGGTCTGCTGTTAGAGTGCATAGTGAATCTTTTATTTGGAAACAGAGCTGTAGAGAATTTGCATGCATTTGACAAAGTATATCATGCAAAGCTCAACTCAATTTGCTTACACCGCAGTGTTACTTTCACAATAAACAGTCACAATATTATGACTTATCTGCATTATCTTTTCCGGCTCATGCAAACTATCAGCCAGTCCTTTAGTCTCTCCCCACAGGTTATGAACCTTCTCTGTAGGTTTCTGGTGTGATCTAGACTAACGGAAACTTAGCATAAAAAAGAGAGGAAAACATTGCAAATCAGAATGAGTGGCAGCTCTCACAAAGATCCTTTACTGGATCGGTTACAGCAAGCTTTTTATGCTTTTAACACAAATGGGTTTTTTTATTGATTTTGTTTCCTCTTTCAGAGCTAATTGCCCAATTTCTTTGGCTTCCCACTATTTATATTGATTTTTTTCTGTTATTTGGAAATGCATAAGATTAGCTGTAAATAATTTATCATGAGGGTGTTTCTTGGTACTCATTGACCAGGCCAGATTTGTCATCAGGAAATTTAGGGGAAATCCCAGGGTGTGGTCAGTTTTACGATTTATGCGTTTTTGTTTTGCCAACGATGCCACCGAGTGTCTTTCAACTCTCACAGAAAAATAGATTTTCCAGTAGCTTCATGTTTGTTAGGCAGGTTTGTCGCAGTCTGAATCCGAATGCTACTGTTTCCACTGAGGCATTGGTGTCATTTCAGATTTCAGTTATAATGTGTATCTTTACCATATGATTCTGTAATAGCAGGTGCAATCTTTAGTTTCTCAGAGGAAACCTTGCCCATTGAGCTTTGTGGCCACAATACTGTACACTGTTTAATAAAGCAATGCGAGACAGTTCAATCCCACTAATGATTACTGTTTAAACTTTAGGACTGTTCAGAGTCCTGTTGATTTTGCATGTTGTGCAAAAACAGAGAGGTGACAAGTGAAAGGGGAAAAACATGTCACAGTGTGAAGAACATTTGTTCATTTATTTTGAAAGCACAGTTTCAGATCCACTTGTACCAGTAGAATAATGTATTACTGTTAACCTTTATCCTATGTTGAAACCTATGTTTGAAACCATATGTTCTCTCCATGGCACTGGTCTCTTTCAGGATGACCCCGCCTCCATCCACAGGGCACAAGGGTTCACTGAATGGTTTGCTCAGGATAAAAGTGGTGTCAGTCATTAGCTATGGCCTTCACATTACCAATTTCAGATTTTTTTTCACACCAAATTACATTTTTGAGTGATGTGTTAAACTGCACTATCCAGCCCCTTCATCCAGTTGAGAAAATATATATATATTTTGTAAGAATTATCTTAAGTAAATTTTTGAAACTTGTAGAATCTATGCCAAGGAACACATAAGCTTGAACATTTTCTCAAGTCTTTAGTCACTTTCTTCATTATGCTGTACATTTGCTCATTACTCAGGTATGTAGTTTTTTGTGGACCTGATTGCCTACATTGTGAAACATTGAGAAAAATAACAGAATTTACTGGCACTGACTTAGCTAGTCAGCATTGTTCTCTATGTCTCACCAGGAAATTTTGTTGGCAGTGGTGCCATTTCAGTCCAATGGGAAACTCTGTAAAAGATTTCAAATGCATGAAAAAATTCAGCTTACAGGGAAACTCCAGCTTAGTCCTAAAGCATGTCTTGAAGGAATACCTAACAGAAAAACAACCACATTGATGTTTTCTGAGAGTCATAGCATAGACCCCATAGACATAGCATATGGGAAAACCTCAAAGCCTGCAGAAATATGCAAAAAACTGCAGAAATATGCATCTTACGTTCAGCAACGACAGTGTGCAACAACACCCACGTTATTTTATCAGGCCCAAGGAGCCAAGTTGTGGCTTTCCGGCCTAGTTTATTGTAAGACAAGGAGATCATACAGATAGAGTGGAAAACGTGGAGGGCATCATGCACAGCTGATATAGGATTGCCAGCTAGTAAACTTTGTCCTCTAGCACTAATCATACATCCAAGACTCTATGACTAGGAGTTTGCTTTACCAGATATGTGAAATACCTGTACTACAGCACTGGAATTTAGCATTAATTCACTATTGCATCAATGTGATCATATTTTTCCAAGATTTTTGTTTTTTTTTTTTACTTGTGCTATTACAAGCCGGAATACAATAAAAGTTTAGGAAATAGGAAATTGTTGATCTCTTTAATCAATTGTTGAACTTACACATACAGAGTTTTTTTCTAGTATATACTCTTTATAATCTGCACTTTATATATATATATGAATATATATATATATATATATATATATAGAGAGAGAGAGAGAGAGAGACTGGATGTACTGCATTAATGAGTCTACTTTACTCGTTTCCCTTTTTTGATTTCTTTCACCCTTGAGAAGCGGATGTCTTTCAGGAATTCCCCTTTATTTTGACTTCCTGTGCGCTAAACTCTTTATTAATTAAAACTCAAAGTGCTTTTCATAGACTTGCTGGGGTTTTTTTTACATCATTTGTTGAATTCAGTTTGTTTAATTATGTAAGTATAGCAGTGAAAACTGGATTGTGTCCAACTTGGCAGTGCATTCAAGCTACAAAGTGGGGTGAAAAATTGATGTATTTTGATAGCAACACTCCTGCAAGCTAATGGTAGTGATGCAAGTGATGTATTTACCGCCTCAAAGTAGCAAAATGTATAGTCAGTGGTTGACGGACGCACAGAAACTCTGGGGGAAAACCTCTGGGGGAAAACCTCTTGCCTTTCTCAAAATTTTGATTCGAGTCCGAGCTTCATTCATTCACATTCTAATACTAGTTTTCTAGTTAGCTTTCACGATGTAACCTTTATACTCTATATAGATATTTACACATGAAATGTCTTGCCAAAAAACATTATGTGAGCTTACTCTCTTAGTTCTTCTGATTTTCTGTAGAAAATTCCTGTGGTAATGTTTGTGTCGGTTGAGAAAAATGTGTATTGTTTACCAGGTGCACTTTACCCGGATGGTACATCAGGTCGATTTAAGAAAGATGATGCTGTGGCTCCTGGTGAAAGCTACACATACACTTGGAGCGTGACAGAAGAGTTTGCCCCTACCAACTCTGACTCCAACTGCCTTACCTGGATCTACCACTCCCATGTAGATGCACCTAGAGACATTGCAACAGGACTTATCGGGGTTCTGCTCACGTGTAATAAGGGTACGCTTGGGGCCACACTTCCACAAATCTATACATGTCACACAACACAAACATACTGCTTTAACATGCTTTATTCATCTCAGGAGTCCTGGAAACCACTGGAGGTCAGCGCTCTGATGTGAATAAGGAGTTCTTCCTGATGTTCAGCGTGGTAGATGAAAATTTAAGTTGGTATATTGATGAAAACATTCGGACGTTCAGCCCTGATGCTGCTATTCATAAAGGAGACGAAGAATTTCAGGAGTCTAACCTCATGCACTGTAAGTTCAGCATTAGTGGTTTCTTTGTTTACGAATTTCTTTTAAAATTGTTCTTTTCTTTTAAAGTTGTTCAGTGCCTTTCAGTGCCAAAGTCATACAAAAGGCAGTTTTGAATCTATACTTTGGGTTTCAGTAGGAAACCTCCTTTAGTTTTACTCATTACACTGAGTAATGAATTCATGTGTGACATGAAACATTTGTGACATTTAGTTTTAGTCCTTTTCTGAATGTTTTCTTTCTGTTTCCCCAGCAATCAACGGTTACGTTTTTGGTAACTTGCCGCAGATGAACATGTGTGTTGGAGACATTGTGTCCTGGCATCTCTTTGGCATTGGCAATGAAGTAGATATTCATTCTGCCTACTTTCATGGCCACACCCTGCTTGACCGGGGTCACCGTACTGATGTGCTTAGCCTATTCCCTGCCACTTTTGTTACTGCAACAATGGTTCCCATGACCACTGGAAAGTGGATGTTAAGCTGCCAGGTTAATGACCACATGCAAGGTATTCTTTTTTTCTGGTTTTATAAAGTGCATAAAACGTAGATAAAAATAATACGTTTTTTAAATTAATAGTTATAGCCTTTGTATTCCAAAGTAGAAATTAGACACTGTAAATGCATCATACATTACACAACATAACATAGGTCATACCTTCTGCTCATAATTGACTGAAGGATTTTTTGTGTGTCGCATAGGATCCCAGTACTGATACACACATTATTTATTCAATCTCAATATTCATATTTGGTTATATCTTTAGTTTAGTGGGAGGGGCTTTTTGGTGTATTCAAATGGATAAAACTCATGATTTGTATTTGAAAGAAAAATAGCTTGAACCATGTACAGACTTAATATAATATAGAACTCATGAACGCACCTGGCTTTCTCTGTGTGTGTATGAATTTGGGCAGGATGGGGGATTTTGTGTCTGGGTGTGTGTTATGTGTGTGTAATATGTAAATCAGAGCTCAGCCTTACACCACTTCCTCCCATTCAACCTCACTGCTCATGAGCAGCCGGTATGCAGGGCTTCTACCAGGTGTCTATGTGTGGGAAAGGTGTACCCAGAGTATCTCCTGGCCACGAGAGGCGCTTCTACATCGCTACCGAGGAGGCGATTTGGGATTACGGCCCTTCAGGGATCAACAAATTCACAAACGAACCACTGGACAAGGAAGGAAGGTGATTAGACTTGCCATACAACCAACTGTCATAATTCTGCACATACATAAGGAACAATGTCATAACATTTCTGTACACGTGTATGGCTTTTGTTTCTCTCTCAAAAGTGATGCTGCAGAATTTTTCACTAAAAAAGACGGCAGACTAGGTGGAAAGTACTGGAAAGTCAGATATGTTGCTTACAGTGATGACACCTTTACCACAAAGCATGAGCAACATGGCTCAGAACATCACCTTGGCTTTCTGGGTAAACAATTTATTAATTAACTAACTGTAGCACTTCGAGCACAACCACCTTATATTGTAAAGTGTATATAGATGTGTGTCGTTTTTCTTCCTGCGCAGTGTGTGTGGGAGTGTGTTAACCTTATTATCACAGAATCAAATGCCAGTTCCGCTACTGCCAGAACCGCACACACTACAGTGTACTGCTGTTCTAAGAACAACCCACCATCTTTATGTTTGGTAGATGTCCCAGGCTACAGGCAATGATGATACACCTGCTTTTAAATTATACTAGTATAGAAATGTGACTATCTGAAGAAGAAGCCTTTATTCATCACATGTACATTACAGCACAGTGAAATTCTTTCTTTGCAAATCCCAGCTTATATGAAGTCAGAGCATAGGGTACAGCATCCTAACATCCTTGCTCAAACCCCTAACAGTGGCAACTTGGTGGTGCTCAGGTTTGAACCCTCAACCTTCTGAGCCTTAACCATTGAACCAATACTGCAAACTATGAGTCTATGTATACACTCCTACAAGCAAATTTAGCTGCCATATGATGTTCTGTGAGCAGCAGTTTGCCTTGGATTAGGCAGGAGTTAACCGTTGCTCTGAAATAAGGGAGAACTTGCTAGTGGGTGGGTAAAAGAAAATTGGTGAGAAAAGGTTATACATTTTTTTTAAAAATTAAAAATTGTAAAGTAATTACGCTTTTTGTAATGCTGTTGTTTATGTCCTGCGGTCTGAAAATGACAAATGTGGCAAATGTGTTACTAATCATCTTTCCTCTCATCCATAGGTCCAGTGATTAGAGGTGAACCTGGAGATGTCATTGTGATAACCTTTCGGAATATGGCAGCGAAAAACTTCAGCTTGCAGCCTCATGGTCTGTCGTATGATAAAGTTTACGAAGGGGCACTGTATCAGGATGGTAAGACATACACATCCTTTGGTTTACACAGACCTCTCTGGTCAAGTGGAGTCGTACATCTTACTCTTCCTTTGTCCTCCTCAGGTCTTCAGAAAGCAGGGGCCAGTGTGGCACCAGGTCAGACGTTTACATATCGATGGCGGGTGACAGAAGGCCCCTCGAACAGTGACCCACCCTGCCTGTCTTACTTGTATTACTCCGCAACAGATCCTGTCCGTGACACCAACTCCGGTTTGGTGGGGCCATTGCAGGTGTGCAAGAAAGGAGTTCTGGATGAGAGTGGACGACAGGTACTTTCACCACACACTTACCAGTCATCATTTCATTTGACGTATTCCTACAGCATTTCTTAGAACCAAAGAAGGTTTACAGAAAAACCCAATCCAAATCCTCAAGCGTGGCCAATGAAGAAAAAATCTTGAGCTTAAAACCTTGTATAGGTCACAACCAGAGGGTGTGAAATGTGTGAATAGGATTTAGCAGTGACAGAATATACAGAATCTCTCTCTTTCTCTCTCTCTCTCTCTCTCTCTCTGTCTCTCTCTCTCTCTCTCAGCACTTTTCTCTGAGTGGTTGACACTGCCCTGTGATGCAGTTTGAAAACACAGGTTGAGAAAGTTTGGCACGTGTCAGATAAAGCATATGTTGGAAATATGTTAGTCTCTGGAAGAAAATTGTCCAGAAAATTAACAATTTGTACTTTGTTTTTGAATAAAGCCTCACAGATGCTGATGTTCTTTTATTAAAATGTACCCACCTATTTGTGTTTGCATGTATGTCGTGTAGCATATAGGGTCTGAGGTGCAGAAAGAGTTTTTTCTTCTCTTCACTGTGATCGATGAGAATCAAAGTTGGTATCTTGAGGAGAACGTCGATAAGTTCGGGAGTGATGAATCAGACCTAGAAAATCCACTATTTCAGGAGAGCAACAAAATGCATAGTAAGCACTGCCATCGTTTGTGTGTATATATCAGATATGAGCTAATATGTTTATCTGTACGTGTTCAGTTAGTCCATTACTCTGTTCAGCTCACGCCAACATGTGTTTGCGTTTCCTCTCAGGCGTGAACGGCTACATGTACGGGAACCTTCCTGGCCTTGACTTGTGTGAGGGGGACCATGTTGTGTGGCACATGCTAGGCTTGGGCACTGAGGTGGATCTCCATGGCATTTATTTCCAGGGAAACACGTTTCAGCGGGAAGGCACTACACACGACACACTTAGCCTGTTTCCTCACACCAGTGTCACTGTCTCCATGAAACCAGACAACAACGGTAATCTAGCTTCAAGATTCATATATTTATAAACAACACACAAATGTCAAGATTAAATGGCAATAATGATAGAAATATTGCTATTATCTGAACCAGTTTAGTGCTCTAAATATCCATATCTGTATCTGATTTAAACCCAAGGTACACTCCTGTGAAAAAGAAAGTACACCCTTGTTCATTTGAATCTGCTGATGAATGAATCTGCTCTTTGACTCTAGGTGTTTTTGGGCTGAGCTGCCGTACAACCGATCACTACCGTGCCGGCATGCGCCAGTTCTACACAGTCAAAAGCTGCACACAGAGCCAGACCACAGAGATTACATCCTTCCAGCCTGATGTATATTTCTATTTAGCTGCCGAAGAAGCGGTGTGGAACTACGCCCCGAACCGGACATGGGAGTTTGAGAAACATACCTCTACTCTAAGTGAAAGGTTAGTGTTGGTCACTAGGATTCAAATACTGTGTGTGCAAATCTTTCACATTGTTTGATATTTCTCTCTATTTCCTTCTCCTCCCCCAGCCCTGGAAATGTTTTCCTCAATAAAAATGAGAACCAGATTGGCCCTGAATACATAAAGGTAGTGTACCACCAGTACACAGATGACACCTTTACAACCAAGAAGACCAGAGGTTCTGACGAAGAGCATCTAGGCATTTTGGGTACAATACAGTACACTAGTTTTTACTTTCTGAATACTGTTTGAATGTTGAATATTTTTAATGACTCAAAACCAGAAAAAAAAAATCATATTAAAATATAAAGGTGTTTCTATTCTACTTATATATTTTTAGTCTACATTAACATTTAAATGTTAATTTGTGCTCCTTAAAGTTCTATCAAATGATGTAGGAAAACGCTTATATTTTTTTACATTTGTAAAATATCAATAATAATAATAATAATAATAATAATAATAAATGTAAAAATATCAAATAAATGTAATTTGTCATGCTTACTACAATACCACAATACTCTGTGTTGTGATTAAGAAATAATCAGGAATTCAGCCTAATTTATTGGAGCGTATTATTATTATTTTTATCAATCCATCCATTTTCTATACCCGCTTTATTCCTAATTAGGGTCACGGGGGTCCCAGCACACATTGGGGCGAAAGGCAGGGGTACACCCTGGACAGGTCACCAGTCCATCGCAGGGCCACATATAGACAGACAACCACACACACACACTCACTCCTATCACTGCTGCCCTAATATTATTATTATTATTATTATTATTATTATTATTATTATTATTACTAGATTAATATAAATAGTATGTTTGCCTCATACCTCTGGGGTTGATTATCCTATCGCTAGAGTCAATATTTCACCTTTAGAAATAATAAAACGGTTCTCAGAAAGCTTTACCCTCAAAGCTAACAGGAAGAAACACCACCGTCCCAGGTCTACAGATGTTTACTTGATGGCACGACCCCAGAAACAACGAAAAGTACAGATTGGTTCCATTGTTTCTGAGAGTGTTGGATTTTTCTTTGTTATTTTTTGCAGGTCCGATTCTCAGGGTGGAGGTTGGCGAGAGGGTGCAGGTTGTGTTTAAGAACAATGCCAAAAGGCCATATTCAGTTCATGCTCATGGTGTGAAGACCAGTGAGCAACATCTTGCACCTGTTTCTCCTGGTAAACCACAGAAAACTATTACTGATGATTAACGATATTCTCGGATACATAACTTTGCATGATAAATAATATGCATGTTTGTGTGTTCTAGGTATGGTTATTATGTATAACTGGACTATCAGTTCAGGTCCTGGACGCACCGATCCCAACTGTATAACCTTCGCTTACTATTCATCAGCTGACTTCGTCAAGGTACAACACACACTGACTAACACAGCTAGATCACTGTTTGTTATGGAAGCAATGCCTGTTTTTAAAGTGTGTATTCTTTTCATTAAAAGGAAAACATTGCATGTTGATGTTTGTCTTATTTTTGTTGTCTCTGGTGAACCGGGACAGGATTTGGCGAGTGGCCTGGTTGGACCGTTGGTCGTGTGTCGTAAAGGGACTCTAGACAAAGACAGACGCCGGACAGACGTGGATAAGGAATTTGCTCTGCTCTTCATGGTGTTTGACGAAAATGAGTCATGGTATCTAGATAAGAATATAGAAAAATACCTGCAGAAGAACCCAGAAACATTCGACAAAGACGAAGAAGGATTTGTAGAGAGTAACATGATGCATGGTTAGTCACTTTTAGCCAAAAAGTACATGCAATCGATATAATACACCCTAGTCTTTTGGGCTTTTTTTTCCCCACTGTCACATCTGATTTACACTGTGTCTTGTATCGTAAAAGCGCTATACAAATGGAATTGAAATGATTTGTAATGATATCTTTTTTATATACACACTGATCAGGCATTAATGGAAAGCTGTATGCTAACCTGCATGGTTTGAGGATGATGCAAGGGGATAAGACTGAATGGTACTTAATGGGATTGGGAAACGAGATAGATATGCACACAGTGCACTTTCACGCTCAGAGCTTTATATACAAGGTAGGCTTAATTATATTTCCGCATTATATACACAACTTTTTCTTTTTTTTTTGTACACTCTGTAATTAGTATCTCTTCTCTCCTCTCTCAGACGGATTACGCCCACAGAGCCGACGTCTACGACTTGTTCCCCGGGACGTTTAAGACTGTCGAACTGGTAGCAGGAACTCCTGGAACGTGGCTCCTTCATTGCCATGTGACAGACCACATCCACGCGGGCATGGAGACAACCTTCACCATCAACGGTTAGATTTACAAAAGTATCGGATGTATTTTTAAACACGGCCTGGTCCGTGAACTCTTCTGAGATATTGGTCTCATGATTTGTAATTGCAGGATGTAGCATAGCAGAGAAAATGTTACGTGATGTGTTTGTTTATTTTCGTCTTAACAACGGAACTTGATATAGTACTGTTCAATTTAAACAAATCTGTGTAATAAAACAAAAAATGTAAAGCTGGCTAATGTTATCTGTAAATTGACTCATTATTTTCTTGCATTAATCCACTGATTAGACTTTTTACAATTAGCCATACCTAAAAAAGCTGGAAGATGGACCGGTCTCTCATTCTATTCCAAACTCAGTGTTCCTGGGATAATTTCCGGATCCACAGCAACTCGTGGTTACTGATGAAAATGAGTGAATAAAAAAAAAATCCAGAATATTCTAACAAGGAGGTGCACTAGTCAGTGTTTTAAGAAAGGCTACCAGGTTCACTAGGCCTCTGCTAGAGAGTAAAACTATCCACTGCGACTGGAGTCCCAAACGTTTTGTCCTTTTATGCAGATATTTTTTTACAGGAGCTTTAAATTACGCTGCTAGACACAGAACCAACTAAAATCAGGGACAAACAAAAACGACTGGGTTTGAACACTATTCTGGTCGTATTGGTATTTGTACCTAGGATCAAAATAGGCCACGCCCACTTCCAGTTAAAACCCAAATACAGATATTGGTATTGCTGCATACACCTAATACATAGCTGAATAAACAAAATCAGGACCTGTATCATGATATAGAATAATTCTATATTTATATTAAATATAATTATACCATATTAATTATCCATTTAGCATACGGAGATTATACTATAATTATTTTTTTTCATTCCAATATAGCCGCAAAAACAAGAACAGTGAAGCCAAGGGAAAATGGTGGGTTCATAACATGCCATGAAATCAGTAATATAAAGATCTATTTTTTTCTTGGTGATTGGGTCTTTTTGGAACAATACTCTGTTTTATACTGAATATAATTATACCATATTAATTATCCTCAAAGCTGCCTTTCAGCAAACAGAGACTATACTATAATTCATTTGTTTTTTTTGTTTTTTTTTCTTTCCAATACAGCTGCAAAACCAGCAACAGTGACACCAGGAGGAAAAGGTAGGTTCATTTAATTTCATAACATGCCATGAAATCAATAATGTAAAGATCTCTTTGTTTTTCTTGGTTATTTACGTGCATATCCTGTTCTTTTTTTTTTTTTTCTTTTGGGGGAAAAATACTCTGTTTTTCAGGCAGCGCGAGTTTTCAGAGTTTGCCACAAATGCTGCTATTCATCACACTGGTGTTCTGGCTCCAGTGACTCAGAAGAGGAGGCATTTCACTCCCAATTGTGGTTAGTCAGGGAGACGAAATGTACACAACACACGAATGCACTAAATATGAAGTCATATTTAATGAACAAATCTCATTCTTCCTTTATAGATGCCTTATAAAGAATGCCTTAAATAAATTCTGGTACTATTAGTAGTATTATTATTACTAGTAGTAGTATGACTTTTAGGTTGTTTATTTTTTTAATGAATCAAAACATGCGAATCCAGTGCTATAGAATGAAATTGATCAGTGTGATGCTCATGCATGATGAAATATATCTAAAATGCGTTTGTTTCTTTGTTGCACACTGTTAATTAAGCAAGAACAACCAACCAGATTGTTATAGCCTCGGGCTGAAACTTTATTGAACATACCACAAGCTTATTGGTGCACTGAAGCTGCCTGAATCAACCTGAGATGCCTACTTTGTATTTAAAAAAATAAATAACTCACAAAAGTAAGTGAAACTCCTAGTAGCACACGTGCATTACATCACAACACTTCCTCTGAGCTTCCAAAGTTGAAGCGCCTCAAACCCTGAACAAATTTGCACGTCATATATTAACACCTTCTGCTGTTGAACAGTGTTAAACGTGACCATGAAATAAAGATGGCTTACCGTCCGATGCTGTCCGAGTTTGTTCCACTCACAAAACTGCTACCATCTTGTGCCGTGAATGTGAATCTTCAGTAGTTTGTAGCACTATATCCTGATAAATTAATTCCAGTGTGTATTTGTACAAAATAAAAACTCAACTCAATACTTTTGTATGAATCCAGTTTTATTTTTTTCCACTGCATCTTTTCTTCCCAAGTCCAACAATTAAATAAACAAATTTACATTTAATTAATAATAATTATTATTATAAATGTTTATTAATTTCTTTCTATTTGGCTTTAGAGGAAGAAACTCGAGACAATTGGAGCTGTTTGTGTGTAGTATCCGCAGTTAAGGAGAGTATTTAATCCCATCATTAAAATATTGGAATATTGGCTATGAAATATTTCACATTCAACGTCATAAATCTTCTTCACTCGTTTTTATTTAACTTTTTTTTTTTTTTGCCTTGTTTTTATTTCTCTCACTTTCCATCTGAATGGAGGATGAAAAAAATGATTATTATCACTTTCTGAAATCTTAAAACTTTGGCTCTGTGACAAAAAACGGCAGTAGCATTTCCATTTGAATTACATGTAACGTGTAAAAGCACCCTTATGTAGTTCCTCGTCTCACGGTCTCATGAATGGAGTGGAAAATTACCCATAGAAAGTGATGTCAGGAAGTGAAAAAAATCATAATGAACTTATTTCCTGTTATTAACTGTTATGAGCTAGTTTCAAGTCTGTTTTTGAGATGTAAGTGGCAGGATATTTTTAGCTACAAAATGGTGACATGGACCAGTGGATGGATCAGTGCTGGGGAGTGTCACGTTTTTTTTAAAAAATAATAATAAATTAAAAATAAATAAATTTTTGTGACTTGAAATTTTAAGCAATTAGAATAATCAGTATTTACATTTTAAATACTTTGTGAAAGGCTTAATGAGAGATGTGGTGGTCACTTGACGCAATCTGTCTACTGACTTATTAGTGGAAGACAGAAAGAGACTGGAGAACATGTAAAATATTCCAGACGGACATGAGAAGAACATTGAAGCTCCTCACATACAGTAATCTGAGCTCGGGGTCACACCAGGAACCCTGGAGGTGAGAGTTAGTGAATCTACCCGCTGCACCATTATGCCAGTTGAATTACTACAAAAAAGAAAATCCAAAAATGATGCTTTGATATGAGATTTCATGATTTTTACTAGAGAGCAGCTGACCGCTCCATGCCAACGCACTTGTGTGTCTTAAATGTACTTGCGTAACAGAAGCTCCGCCCACAATGCAAGCACTGATACGGCCCCTCTCCCGCGTGAGTGCGCTGATGTCTTTGGAGATGACTCTGACTACGAAAACTCTTCTCACACTCCGAACAGTGATACGGTTTCTCTCCCGTGTGAGTGCGCTGGTGTAGCAGCAGGGCTTGTCGATGCGTAAAGCGTTTCCCGCACTCCGAACACTCGCACGGCTTCTCTCCCGTGTGAGTCTGCTGGTGTATTTGGAAAGTGCTCTTGTGAGAGAAACTCTTCGCGCAGTGCGAGCACTGATACGGCTTTTCTCCGGTGTGAACGCGGCCGTGTCGCCGCAGGGTGCTCTGGTGAGTAAAAGTCTTCCCGCACTGCGTACAGCAGTATGGCTTCTCTCCCGTGTGAATGCGCTGGTGTGCTTGCAGGTAGCATTGCTGAGTAAAACACTTCCTGCAGCTTAAACACTGGTACGGCTTTTCCCTATTATGTGTGAGCTTGTGTTGCTGCAGATGAGTCAGTTGAGTGAAGCTCTTCGGGCACTGCGGACACTGATACGGCTTCTCTCCGGTGTGGACACGGTGGTGTATCTGAAGAGCGCTCCTGTGAGCAAAACTCTTGGTACAGACTCCGCAGCAGTACGGTTTCTCTCCCGTGTGGATGCGGCGATGAATCCGCAGGTTATCCTCTCGATTGAAGCTCTTCCCGCACTGCGAACACCGGTACGGCTTCTCGCCTGTGTGAATGCGCCGATGCGACTGAAGATTGTTCTGTTGCGCGAAACTTTTCCCGCACTCCGAACACCGATATGGCTTCTCTCCCGTGTGAATGCGCGTGTGTATTTGGAAATTACTCAGGTGAGAGAAACTCTTTTCGCATTCTGAACACTGGAAGACTTTTTTCTGAACTGGGTCTGCGTCTGAGGTATTCGTGAAGCGTGGACAAGAAGGCGTTTGTCGACTAGTCGAGCTCGGTGTCTCGGCCGTTTTCTGCGGCGTCTTGACGTCCTCGCAGTGGTGTTTCTTGATGTGTTCTCCGAGGTGAATTTCAGATGTATAGAAAAGAGGACACCACGAGCAGGAGAATGCATTGCTCTTTGCTGAAACAGAGAATAAAATAAAGCATCAGAAATTCCATATAAATTACAACAAATATATATAGAACAACATAATTGAATATATACAACAACATGAAGTAGGTTTTGGCAGCTCAACTGGGCATGCTGCTTTGATTATTGGTTTACGAGCTTGAATTTAAAATGATCGAAACACACACAAAACTAATAAATTTTGACTTAAGCAGGTATTCTTTCTATAAAACACCAAAATCTTTGGTTGCTTAGCAACCAAACCTCATTTGTTAACAGACTACACTAATGCCAGAGAGAAATTATTTAGCTAATATTACTTATAACAAGGCAAGTTATTTTTGAATGCTGGATTTTATCATATATTTGTGACATTTTTATAAAAGCGTTAGGTGATACGGAGGGATTTAGATACTTTCCGTCGCTTCGCAGCTTCACGAGTAATAAAATAACTGAAACAAACGCCATCCTGGGGCTACAATTTTTTAATCTGCAATGGCCACCACAATCTCTTAATTAGAGCAACACTGAAAACCTGTGGTCTCAGTATAGAAGGCACTTTTTGTTTGCAAATGTTTTGTATGAAGTCCCTTTTAGGGTGTATTCACATTTCACTTTTAGTTCATTTGCCAGAGAGAAATTGGTATTCTTGCAATCTGTTTTGGTTCACACTGCCATAATGTAACATACCAAAATGCAAAAAAATCAGCTGAGGGGTGAAATACAGCAACGCAAACAATTAAATCTGAAGCTTAAGCTCAGCTTAAAAATTAAATAAATTAGAATTTTTGGTCATAACCATTTAAGGAGCTCTTTATGTTCCAGAAGTCGTCGAACACAAGGCCGATGTTTCTGGCATACTCCTCTTCATACCACACCAAAAGCTCCTGTCCTGGATCGATGCGTCGAGAGCAACGGTACAGAATCCTGCCACGATACTGAAATGCCAAAAGATTGTTATCTTCACCATTGCGGGAACACTTCACATACCTGAGATGAGATCAAAACAATAGAAGCGGAATAAGAGAATGAAGAGTCACAGGAAGATGTGGATTTAACCAAACTGCTGACAGGGGATTTCTTACCTCATCCAGTTACAATACGATTCTCTCTTGCCATCGATGTATTCGTCACATCCGGTGCTTCTCTTCATCTACAAAAAAGAGGGTGTTTTACCTTTTACAAGAGTGCAAGCTTAAATTATGGATAAGGTTGCATAAACTGAATAGTTGAACTAAATAGTTCTTTAGGATAAAATATAATGGACAAAGGATTTTATTTATATATATATATATATATATATATATATATATATATATATATATATATATATATATATATATATATATATATATATATATATGCAGCATAAGGAACAACATGACGCTGAAGTAGAACAGGTCTAAAAAGCTGACATGGCTGGAAACAAGTATATGTTACCTTTAAGCAGATAATAAGACTCAATCCATTGCTTCAGAAAAATATAAATTATTCTTGTATACAGTTGAATAATAAACCTAATAATCAAACAGCTGCATTATATTCATTGAATGAATCAATTAAAAAGTGTCGAGTTAAAGGGGGCCAAAAGTATTGAGAACCCACTGTTGTAGTAGTTCTACAATACGACTGGAACTGGTCTAAGTCAGGTATTTGTGATTAGTGACATAAAACTTTTATCATCTAAATGAATCTGATCAATGTTTCTTAAACTAATAACTCACCACCCAAGAGTATCCACTGTTTATCGCTTCCTCTCTGTCCACCACTTCTCCCTCATAAGGCCCAAAATGAGTACCAACTGGAACCGTCTCTCCCTTATTAAACACGCCCAGACCTGCGTTGGGAATAGCAGACATCTGAAGCTCTAGGCCAAGGGGCAGGGTCTGTCTGGCTCGATCAATGCACCCCACTGGAACAGGAGTATCAGGGATGAAGAGAGCGGGACCATGAACCTCACATTTGTTGATGAAGGCTATTCGGCATTGCTCACAGACTGGAGGGAAAACAAGAAAGCAAGAAAGACAAGAATAGAAAAATAATATTTAAGGCTTTTTAGAAGATGTTTATGAGTTGCTTATATATTTCCCCCCACCTCTTCTTAGAAGGCTTTTAACTAGATTTCAGAGCGTGGCCTTAATAGCATTAGTGAGCACATACACAGCATTCCACTTCATCGCTAAGTTGTGTGTGGATTTGAGGTCATGGCTTTGAGCAGGCCACTCAAGTTCTTCTACACCAATTCCGGTAAACCATGTCTTCGGGAATGTTTTTTTTTTTTTTTTTTTGCAGAGTTGGACGTCTTGGTTTAAGTGAAGAGAAAGGTTAATGCTTCAGCAAATGGTTTGTGGTAACAGTTTGTGGAAGAACCACTTATGGTTGTGATGAGGCTTCCGCATAACTTTTAGCCACACAGTCTATATAATATACAGTGTGTGTGTGTGTGTGTGTGTGTGCATGGGATGAGCCTGACACAAACCCCTAAAACTACATTTTCAGTGGTTTACTAAGGAGTGATTTGATTGGTTATATGTTCAATAAGAACAGTAAATTGTTTTACTTTTTTTTATTAGGAGTAGAAATTACAGAGTAGAAACCAGGACTGAGGCATTTTTAATATTTCCAAAAGACAAAATTTATACTACATAGTGATATTTAGCACCATAAGTGTGTTAGTCTGCCTCCAGTCTCCTTTGCAGACCACGGTCTTCCTGTTCACACTTTCATCATAGGTCTAAAACAGCTGTGCCTCAGTAACTGCAAAAGATAACATTAAAAATACTTTTAAATAACATTAATGTTACACAAACAGTATAAAAATCAATCAATTCTTTAACGTACTCTTCTCTGACTGTTTTTTTGCAGCAAATTTGAGGTAGATTTATGTCACGTATTGTGTCAATGAGCTAAGCAATAACTTCCTCTTCCAGTTTTAGTCTTGCTAAACAGGAAAGTAGTGTCAAAAGGGGAAAAATGCTTGAACAAATGTAAAAAAAAAAAAAATATGACAAGCTTGCAGTAGTAGTGCTGGAGAATTAATTTAACTCATTTAAAAAAGCAAATATGAGAGCAGACCTGAAACAAGCCCAGAATCGATGTGAATTAATGAAATTTGACAATAATAACTGATAAATCTATACAGCAAATCCAGTTTTGTTGAATCAATTAACTCGACTCAACACCTAACGTTGCTTAAGTGAATTTAAAATGATTTATTGCAAAATACTGACATCACACAAAAATATCTTATTCAGCTGGTTTGGTTTATGGCAATAAGCTATGTAAATAAATGGTACTAATAATATTACACTAGTAGCTCTTATTTTTGTCAGAGTAGCTCTCAGAGGAAAAAAAAAAGGTTAGAGACCCCGATCTAAAGCTAATGTGTGTATGTACAGTATAACTGTAATCATTTAAAGCCGAGTAGTTTTACTTTGGATATTTCTGATGTTCTACACATCCATCCTGATTTGCCATCACTCAGCAGATGCGGAAGGAACTTGGGAGTTGTGAAGAATACCATCTCATTTGCAGTGTTGTGCAAGAACAAAAAAGAGTACAGTGGAACCTCGGCATACAAACTTAATTAGTTATGGAGGCGAGTTCCTAAGGTGAAAATTTGTACTGTGAAACAAATTTTCCCATAAGAAATAATGTAAATGCAGATAATCCATTCCGGCCACCCAAAAATATTACCAATATGACCAATTTCCAAAGGTCAAGGCTCCTCACAGGAAGTTTTTTTTAGCCACCAAGCTTGGGCTAAAAATAGAACAGATCCGTCAACAGATAAATGCCTGAAAAATCACGTAGCTTTTGAACACATGCCGAAGACAACGTCGGTATCATGGGTTGACGCTTTCGAAACAGCTTTCGCTGACTGAAAAAATATAGAAAATTCATAAACTCACTTTGGTTGGCTTTGCTTGGCTTTCCACTGACACAAACAAGTTTTCAATGGCTCCCAGACGTACGTGAAACTTAGCTTGGGTTTGGATCGGATCGGATCGGTTCGTTTGTATGCCGGAAATGCTTCATATGCCGATGCAAATTCCTTGCAAAATGTCAATTCTTATGGTGGAAATTCCTAATGGAGGGCATTCGTATGCCGAGATTCCACTGTAATCAAGGATAGTTCAATATCGCCCTACAAAAGAAGCTTGGAAGCTGACAAAATTATATGCATTTTCACTTATTCTGATTATACAGACGTTACATTAATTGTTGGGGTTTGTTTGTTGATTTGAGCTTACATTTTTTCATAATCTAAAAAAATCTGTGCCGTAAATACAAATTCCAGGAAAAAAAAAAAATGTAAGTAAATTAGGCCCAAGGTTAATCGTCTTGGAGTGGTTAATTACAGTCATATGCTACCCTGCTTCTAGTGAAGTGATGTGTTTTGGAATAATGCTGGGTCGATGAACTAAAGAACTATAATGAAGTTCTACTTAAACAGCTACATTTCTGGAAAGCCGATCATTTTAGCAGCAAGCTAGATTTTGTGTAGCATAACTATCTAGGCAGCTACTAAATTATTAATGGTTTAACAGAAAACTAGTAGAAAGGAAAAGAAAAATTTGTTTGACCACTTTGAAATGGTCTGCTTTAGCCTGGGATGTTTCACCTTCTGCCTAATTCACAACAAGGTCTGTATTTGTGAGATCTGTATCTTAATATACGTTCTTATAAGCAAGTCTTATCCATGACAAGTTCAGAGTATTCACAGAAATGAGTTATTTAATATGGCATTTTTTCGAAATTAGTATTAAAATACCGTACTTTTGTCAGCTTCCGAGTTTACGAAAACGAGAACTGGATCAATTCCGTTGCAAGTAAATGTCACCTTTCATAAGGCATCTGCAAAGAGATTTGTCATGACTGCCTGATTATGTAGCGTGTTGATTCTGTAGAAACATTTTAGACAAAATCCAGCTTGTTAAATGTTGCTGTAAGTAAACAGTCAATCTTACCCAGTCTGTGGATCATATTTTTCAGGATTTCGCATTCCTGTATTGTTCAGGAGTCTTGCAGATTCCTGTTAAAATAAATTATATTGTAAAATGCATTGTTTCAATGGAAGCATAAATATCAGTTTTTGCAATCCTAAAGATCAATTTAAGTAGGCTTCTGCGTCAACAAATAACCAATAGCACATTAAAATGAACTAATAATATTAGATATTATTAAATATTTTAAATATTTACAGCTAGCTAAAAAGAAACTTACAGCAAATGCCTCTCTGGAACTCTTGTAGGCTCTTTTCAGTCCCATGCTGCCGCATCTTCTTCAAAATGTCCTTGAGAAGCAAATCAGTTCAGCGATTTGGGACAAGAGAGTAGCAAGTTGACGAGACATAATATTCTGAGCAGCGGTCAGTTGTTTGAGGAGGTCAAGGCTGCTGACTGGACTTGTCTCATCACCTTGCGCAATATTCACCGGTGCAGAAATAGCCAAATTCCTTCTGCACAAGCAATCTGATTTAGAAGAAATGTTAATTAAACCCCTTATAAAAGTCACACCAGAATCCATCACCTGGACACAGCAACTAGACTTAACACCATCCGATCAGTCCGCTATTATCACTTTAAATATTCATTTTGACCGAGTTCCATCATGCTTCATGGTGCCGTTCGCATGTTTTTTCCAGATGTGAATTCTGCAATGATTTGCCACAGCTCTAATCAAAACCACATTGTGTATTAAAATAAATTTAGATGTTGAAAAGGCTCGCGTGAGAAATAACTTTGTTGCAATGTTAAAGCTGCTGGGGTCTTCGTTTTGTTATCAACTAACAATTTCTTACATGGATGGTTTGGATCTTACTGGTTCCATAGCACTTGCCTGATTTTGATGATGAAGTCACAAGTTAAGTTTCCTTCTGAAGAATCTTCCATGCAGAACGGTGAACCATAACATCTGTGGTGTCCTTGGTGTCATATTTGGATTAACTTTACAGATATTTACAGCATACAACCAGTTCTATCTAAGATTTATTGGTTTTCCAGATTTGGTCATGCTGAGTTACTATTTTCAATGATAGTGGAAAAAGTAACCAGGAATAGCATCCATTGCTTTATGGCTATTAACTGGATTCTATTTCAAATATATCAAATTAAGTACAAAACCAAAATGTGTGTAAATTTGATGCAAGTAATACATGCAACTCTTAGCGATGGTAATCCGTCTGCTAAAATAGAACGAATCATGTCTTCCTAAAGACGGATATATTTAAAAATGTCCGCTAGTAATTTCCACATATTAAACCTTTGCACTGTAAGATTTAATTTAAGCCTGTTTGCTGTGCAATCAAGTTGAACAGGGCTATATTGAAGTCTCCATTTTGCCCCTAGACAAAAAGCCAATCGTTAACAAGTAAAAGCTGTCCACAGTAAGATAGCAAATCAATGATAAACTGCATGTCAATTTTCATGAAATTTCAGAAATCTCAATCCATGATGTTTTGGAAGTCTGCCTCTTATATAAATCTTTTAAAGCAGGTGCTGATTCCTAAAACTATTTATAATTCTGGACTCCGCAATCCCACAGAACCTGTATGCACAATATCTATTACCTCATATCTCCTAAAATAATCTATTGTGTGATGCAGGCAGTGAACTCTGTGTATGATGGCATTTTTTTTTTGTCATGGCAGCGAGAAATAAGTGCAAGGTGTTGTGAAGGTGCATCCTGACTCGCAAGCAAAGTGTAGACATCAGTGAGACTCTTACTTCATTGCTGTGTGTGTGTGTGTGCGTGTGTGTGTGTGTGTGTGTGTGTGCGCGCGTGCTTGTATGATTCACAGCGACTTGCTGTCATTTAATGCCCATGCTTGCAGAATCAATATTCGGGTCAGTCACCCTCGTAATCTCTCAAGTAAGGACACTGTTTTAATGGCATTTAATGACAAGGCTATTTAGGTTTAATAATATATCTGCAATATAGAGTTGGCTTACAAAGATAGCAGTCATCTTCGTGTTCTTCATTTTTCACAGGTTTCATCTCGGATTCACCGTTCTGTTGGTCCATGGGGATATCAGTTCCATCCAAACTTGATGTGGCTC
The DNA here is from genome assembly GCF_019097595.1 of Hemibagrus wyckioides. NCBI lineage: Eukaryota > Metazoa > Chordata > Actinopteri > Siluriformes > Bagridae > Hemibagrus > Hemibagrus wyckioides. Next base: position 4,612,794 of record NC_080732.1, on the reverse strand, counting down.
CACCTGAAGTTTGATCATTCACATTTAAATCCTTTCAAGGACAAGATAAAACACTGGAATAATAGTAGTGCATTCTTTAGTGTGTCTTACACTGGTACTCTTCATCTTCAGGCTCTTCCTCTTTTACAGTGATCCTCAGAAACTCTTCGTTCTGCTGATCAACAGCGATGGCACATCCCAAAGAACCTGACGTGTCTACAGCTGTAGTTTGAGCATTGATGTTTTAATTACAAAGTATAAAACACCAAAATAAAGGTAAATCAGTGTCTTCTGGTGTCTTACAGAGGTTGTCTTTGTCTTCAGGTTCTTCCTCATTGACAATGATCTTCTCAAATTCTTCACTAGAATTCTTGGCCATGTGGATGACGTGTCCCAATGAACTTGATGCATCTCCACCTGAAGGTTGATTTTATATTAAAAAGTGAAATTTTAGATTTATATTACAATTTGTTCATACAACAACATGAGGTATTTGTAGTGCATTCTGGCGTCTTACAAACATAGTCTTCATCCTTCTCTTTTAGAGGCTTGGTCTGGACCACAGAGATGACCTGTTCCTCAGAGCTTGAGGAATCATCTCTCTGCATCTCCTGCCAATGATCAATACTACTTTTTAATAAGCGTAGGAAGACATTAGAGAATATTTCCTAGCAAGAAAACACAGAAGACTGGAGAATCTGTCATGAATTGGTCCTTAAAACTTCATAAGTTGAAAAGAGGAAAGGATTTTTACATACATCTAACTTTTTACCTGTGAGTGAGCAGGAGTGTGTGGAGGTCTTCTGAAAGAATTCGCCATTCTCTCATCTGTTTCCATTACAAAAGGTCTAAAAGCTGGGAAATAAAATTGCAAACAATCATAAGCATAACTACTAAGAAATGAAAGCATTTCTATAATTAGACTTTCAATATTCATGAGTCTTTTAACAGGTCAAGGAATGTGAAATAAATTTGTTTTTGTTACTCATTGCAATACGCAACGCTTCCTAGTCCTTCATAGCACATTCAGTATCACACAATTTTCTTGTTTTCTTTTGTTTTATTTCTGCAGTAAAAAGTTGCACTTAAATTTTAAACAAAGTATTTAACCATCACAAAATCTGTCGTCATATCCGGTAATAAATATTACTTTAATGTTTGATATTTATTCTCTAGCAGAACTGGGCCAACAGTTGGGAGGGAAGGAAGGAAGGAAGGAAGGAAGGAAATAAATAAATAAATAAATAAATAAATAAATAAATAAATGGATGCACAGTTTGTTTTAACATGCAAACATTCATTATTTTAAAAAATAAAATAATAATAAAAAAAGCATAACCATACTGTGTCTCTAACGGTTTAAACAATATACTCTGAGGAGAATTTTTCACCTTCAGGGTCGGTGATGACGTAGCCATAGAAAATTACATTTCCTTCATAAACGTATCAAAACTCTGTTTCTTTGCGAATTTGCATTCATAGACTTTTGCTTTTATATGGAGTTGATGAGGAAAATGCAGTAACTTTAGTAGTTATTCAAGTGGCAAATATACACTACTCACAAAAAGTTAAGGATATTTGGCTTTTGGGTGAAATTATTGGAAAATGTAAAAAGTTCACGCTACAGTGATATTATATCATGAAAGTAGGGCATTTAAGTAGAAGCATGCAATGGTGATCTCATCTCAAACAATTTATTGAAACAAAAGCCAACAGTGGTGGGTATACCACAACAAAAAATGTCAATGTCTCAATAATTTGTCATGTGCCCTTGACCATCAATTACAGCTTGACGACGACGTCTCATGCTGTTCACGAGTCGACTTATTGTCTGCTGAGGCATGGCATTCCACTCTTCTTGAAGGGCGGCCCTCAGGTCATTGAGGTTCTGGGGTGCAGGGTTACGAGCCTCTACACGGCTACTCAGCTGATCCCATAGGTTTTCTATGGGATTCAGGTCTGGAGAAAGTGCAGGCCACTGCATTTGAGGTACCCCAGCCTCCAGCAGCCGTTCCCTAATGATGCGACCTCAATGAGCTGGAGCATTGTCGTCTATGAAGATGAAATTAGGCCTGTGTTGTTCATGCAGGGGCACAATGACTGGATTAATGATGTTATTCAGGTAGTATTGGCTTGTCACTGTACCATTCACAAGATGTAGGGCAGTTCTGTATTGAGTAGACACACCTGCCCAGACTGTAACACCACCATCACAGTGGCTGATGCATAGCGCTCTCCTTGACGTCTCCAACATCATTGGCGGCCGTTATTTCTGCTCAACATGAATCGACTTTCATCAGAGAACAGCACTGAGGCCCACCGGTCCCTCGTCCAGCGTAAATGCTCCCTGACCCGACGCCTGTGCCTGGTGGTGTGGTCAGGTACCCTTGCAGGTCATCTATCACGCAGACCACGCTAATGTAAACGGTTTCGAATGGTCTGACGTGACACTTGGGTGCCTCTCACCTCCCTTAAATGTGCCTGGAGTTGAGTGGCATTCATCATCCGGTTCCGCAGGGCACTGTTCACAATGAAGCGGTCATCAACGTGGGATGTGGCCAAAAGACGTCCACTTCTATGCCTTTCTGTGACTCTTCCAGTCTCTCTGTATCTCTGTCGCAACCTGCTAAGCTCAGTGGCCACTTCCCTCTGAGAACATCCTGTTTGAAGCCTCACAATGGCGAGGTCCTGTTGATCAATTGTTAGGTGTGGTTTTGATGTCAAAAATGTGAACAGCATGATGAAGAGGACTGTTTAAATACCAATTCTAATTGAACCAGACAATTTATTGTGAATTTTGCCCTTAAGCACCATGTTAGAGAACAGCAAGTTATGCAAAAAAGTACTGAAACACTGAACATGTGCATTCCAAAGTGTAGAGAAGGTCAAATTAAGTTCTCCTGTAAAGGTCATAGTGCATTTTAGGTGCATCCTGAAATTTCACCCGAAAGCCCAATATCCTTAACTTTTTGTGAGTATTGCGTTTGAAGGAGAAGAAGTCACTGAGAAATATATCCTGTAAACTTCAGAAAACTCCTTAGGGAAGAACTAAAACAACCTCAAAACTGCAGTAGAACTAAAACTTGAAACTGAAACGTAGATAATAAATACAGCACCTGTGTAGTGGTCATGTGTAGAAACTGCCACTTAATCGCGCTTTAATAAGCTCGTGTACCTGCAGGAGGCGGAACCGCTGCGTAAGCATGATCCGGTATCTTCTCCCAGATCATCCCAGGCATTCTTCTAGCTTTCCTGAGCCCCAAATAATTGCTCCGTGCAAAAGATCCTGGGTTTGTCCACTGAAACCGCGAAGGCACTGCTCCATGTTTAAGGCGCTTACGGCCAGTTGTTTTGGAGTAGTCCGACTCTTTAAAATGCTGACTGCAGACATACGTGCTGCCCCTTAATACCTTAAAATGCCCCCCCTCGTCCCGGCGAATAGCACAAATCCATCTCTTTCTCAGGTGCACGTCGGTGGGAAACGAGTGAAAACTCAAGCACGGCTGTCTGCTCGAATTATTGGTGCATGTAGGAACGCTGCAATGATTGCGAGCTTTATTTTCTGCCATTTTCCCCCCCTCAATCTCTCCGGATGTTTTGAAACGCTACTATTCTGCACCTCTGCCATCTAGTGGACCTTTAGCGGAATTGCGGGTTGTTGATTTCCTGACCTTCCAGAGTTTATCATCATTTCTTCACAATTTTTGTCCTATTTTTTTTTTCCAGGTTTAGGGTTAGAACCTAGTTTTTGTTTTTTTGGGTTTTTTTTTTTTACTAAACACCTCCCTCTGCATTGCTTAGGCAAGCATGCAATTAGCTTTTCACCGTGTGACCAAATCTAAACATGAAGAATGTCTAAATTGTCTTGCTGGGTTTTTGTTTCGTAATTGTTATCTCGTGTAGACTTACCATTTTCTTGTAAATGTGAGTGTAACAAATTACAATTACAAAATTTCACAGTACAGATAGATGTATTGACTGGATTTGCCTGTGTTGTACATGATGGCCACTAGATGTCGCCATTTGCAAACGAAATCTTTGGTACAAAGCCTTGTTCTTCCACTTTGTTTTCAGTCAATAAAAAGATACAGTCGTGTGCATTAAGGCCATTTTATCATCTTAACTGAAGTTTGTTAGATGATAGATAGATAGATAGATAGATAGATAGATAGATAGATAGATAGATAGATAGATAGATAGATAGATAGATAGATATCATGGCTCATGTATAACTCATGGCTCATGTATGAACTCATGGCTGTATGTATAAATCATAGTAAGAGTATCATCATATCATCAGAGTAAGTTTGTGAAAATTCTAAGAATGATCATTGTAATCTTATTACTTATTAACTTATAACCTAGTTAGGGGTAACAAGATGGCAGCAGAGAGGCAAAGACCATGCGCCTTCCGGCAAAGCAAGAATGTGTTGGAATTACATGGATATAGACTTCATCGTCAAGGAATTCTTATTGTTACTGTAAGTAAGAAATTCTGTAACTTCACCAACTCTACAGTTTGGTTTTATACTTGATATCAATATATCAATTTAGAATAATGAGATTAATCAGCCTAATTGCCTTAATTGCTTAATTTACACTTATAGCATTTGCCCCACACCGTTATCCAGAGCATCTTAATGATACAACTGAGCAATTCAGGGTTAAGGGCAACATTTGACCTCATAACCTCTCAATCAGTAGTCGAACATCTTAACCACTTTCATGGCATCATATTTTGCATGTCTTAAAACTCGCAGTTAAATGGTGTACAAATTGATGTAAAGACTAAGCTGCAGAAATGAATGAGATCATCTTGACCGACCCTCCCTATACATTCTCACCACCCTCTGGAAAGTGCATTCAGTCAGTATAAACAAGACCCTCATCACCAAAAAATGCTTCTTTCCATGAGCTGTAGCAGTTATCAACAGATGCATGATGCACCACACCCGCTTCCTGAATATTTTGAAAGTTCTATTTATTGTCGTGATGCAAAGACCTTGCATGTATACATACTTGGCAGAATAAAGCCTTTTGTAAAGGTGGGAATGGGTGTGTGAGTGTCTGAAGGTGTGTGTGGTTGTGTCCCGTGTTTGACTGGTCATCCACGGCAGGACCATGACCCAGATCATTCAAAGTTTACCCAAAAAACCTGAAACCAAATATGAATGAATTCATTGAGAGCTCAAATTCTTTACCACCACAGTGTGTTTGTTGTTCCTTGTTAATTCTATCCAATTATTAAACCTTTACTCTGTTCTTTCCTCTAATCTAAACACTTTTATCCAAAGCCAAATTTCCTAAATACACAAGGTTACATGTAGATTTGTGTTGTGTTCCAAGTTTTTTTTTTTTTTTTTTCCTGGTTTGTTTTTATTTTCCATTTGTCAAAGGCCTTTTCAAGTGTTTAGGTCACTAGTAGTGTCATGAAAATAAACAAGGCCTCCTTTTAGCTTTGCTTTGAATACCTGTGGTTTAGTGTATTTACGTGTGTTTATGTGTGATTTGTGTGTCTCTTAGCCTCCACCCTTTTTGCCAGCTCGGAAGAGTCAATAGTTGATCTGTACATATTCCCTCATGGGATGGTAGTTTGTCTTGCTGTGTATGTTTTTTCACCTCAGCTTTTATAGAAATGAACTGTATTTTGCTTAAAATAATAATTCCATACTATAAATACTATATGTTTCTTTCTCCTACACAAGGTCTGGTAGTAAATTCTTTATTTCTATAATGAAAATGCTTGTTAATAAATGACTAAATGTGTTGTTATAACAAATAAATGCATATCACCTCTTGGTGAAGGTTTCTGTGAAAAGATTTATCGTTTTTTGGAAGGAGTCTCCAGTGTCAGTGATCTAGAAATGTATGTTTCCTGCTACTGATGAGTCTTCAGGACTTTCTGTTTTCTTATTAACTTGGTACATACACACAAGTCCTCCAGCATACCACATCTCCTCACTCCTGTCCTCTAATACACATCATCTCCTCACTCCTGTCCTCTAATACACATCATCTCCTCACTCCTGTCCTCTAATACACATCATCTCCTCACTCCTGTCCTCTAATACACATCATCTCCTCACTCCTGTCCTCTAATACACATCATCTCCTCACTCCTGTCCTCTAATACACATCATCTCCTCACTCCTGTCCTCTAATACACATCATCTCCTCACTCCTGTCCTCTAATACACATCATCTCCTCACTCCTGTCCGCTAATACACATCATCTCCTCACTCCTGTCCTCCAATTCACCCCGATCTCTGTCCTCTTCCATTTCTTTCTCTCAAAACACCTCTTCCCTTCTTCCTCCTTATAACCTTTATGTAAAACAGTATAAAACCTGCAACACAAGAACATTTACAAAGTGTCCTGTAAAAAATCCGGTAGTTTCCACCCAAGCGTCATCAGCACCCATGTTTCCAGATCTGGATTTCTCCCTGACACACGATCCAGATATGATGTGTTAGGACATGGGGAGCATGTGGAAAAGCACTGACCCCAGACATGATCTTTAGAGCTCAAAGCTGTGGCTATAAGGTTCATGAGATTATCACAGGAGATGAATTTACAGTGATATCTTGGGACCAGTACGTTTAAAGCTCTCCTTAAGTGAAATTGAGGAAGGCATTGAGCAACACTTTATGATGACGGGGGTGATTTATGTGGGACGATATAACTGCAAAATTTTCAAATCTATCTTATGTTTTATAACATGGTTTTCCAGTGTGTGAGGTCTGAGACATCAGAAGCTTCATCTGTACATTTATGGCATTTTGGCAGATACCCTTATCCAGAGTGACTTACATTTATCTCACTGAGGTTAAGGGCCTTGCTCAAGGGCTCAGGGATTTAAACTGAACCTTGAAATCACTAGTCCAATGCCTTAACCACTGAGCTACCACTCCCTTATCTTTGCTTCATGGGCTGCATTGTCTGAATCATGGTAAATTTTGTGTGTCTGCAGATTTTACTTAATCGTACTCAGAAAAAAAACGCTACTAAACTCAAACTTTGGAGTATACGCCTTTTGTAACCCAACCTAGATATAGTGTACCTTTACCTTTAAAATGTATACACTACTGCATATCCAGGAGAGAGAATTAAATACAGGTGTCATTTAGTACCATTTGGTATAATCCTTTTGGGTTATTCCATATCTTTGTTTATTCAAAAATAAAGAGCCATCCATGCCTTTGGAACACAATCCATTATCTGGAAATCTAGTAGTTTAGGCTTCCATGCATCAGTGGTACAATTTTGCATGGTTTGCTACTGTTCTTCTTACCCTGGTCCTGGAGAGCCACCATTTTGAATATTTCTCCTGTTATAACAGGGATGTGTGGATGTACAAGCTTAGTGGTTGGTCTGAAGTTGGTCAGAACCATCCACTGGGTAATTACCAGATAAAGCAATGAACACAGTGGTCAGTGTGATGTTTTGTCACCAGGATCAAACAAGTTGTTGTAAACTCTTCCGTTTATTTATATAACCCTCCCATCTGTGTGCTGGGGACACTGGGGGGGGGGGGGGGGGCACTAGTCAAAACTGTTATTTTGACAACCCTGACCTAACCAGCTCTCATTCATTCATTGTACCGCTCCACACACTAGATGGCAGGATCTCTCTATCCCTTTATCTTTCCAGATACCACTGGGCTTGCTAATCTTTTTTTGTTGTTGTTGTTGTTGCTAATGTGGACCACATGAGTCCAGTCAACTTCCTGTTTTGTCCAAGAAAAAAAAAAAGCATCACTTTTTTTGTAGGTTGTTACAGATCTTAGAGGGAACAGTGTGTTGATTGTGTCTTTGCAATCAGGCTGAAGGCTTTTCATGTGGTCAAATGTTTCATGTTGACCTTATGACAGCTGCTATCCATGCACAGCTGTAATTACTGGTTCAGGAAAGAATTTGAGGTTTTACTTCATATTCAATTAGCAGGGCTTGTACTGTAAATAGTTTATCTTAATACAGAAAAAAAAGGCTTTGCTGTTGTTTTTGTAAAAAAAATAAATATATTAAAAAAAAATCCATAATCATTGCACACACACACACACACAACGCATTGATGTCCATGGCTACACTCCTTTTTATTTCAGCGAAACTGAATGGTCAGGTTGGTGACTAAAAATGCCACCATAAACAACAAACAAACAAATCTGAAGAATATCTGAAAATCATAAAATTCCCTGATCAGAAAGTATATAATATAAAATACATTTTTAAGAAACACTGCAAAAAAAAAGAAAAGAAAAAAAAGCAAACTGTCCCTCTACATTCACAGTTCCTTTTGGTCCATGAAGTGATCTCTCAAGGAGACGTTGTGCTCTAGCCTTTAAAACAGCTAAGAGCGAAGGGACATCTGGGACAGTCAGACTTTTGTTCCCCTTCTAAAAGTCTTGCTTTCTCTTGGACCTGTGATGATTTTGTTTGGCAGGTGTCATTCAGCACTTTGGCTCCTTGTCTCATTGATCCACGGGGTTTATTCGGCCTGGAGAGTTTATTTCTGCAATTTACAGTCATGGATAAAAAAATTCAATGCAGAATAAACGGGCAAATCATCGTAGCATTATAGCATGTAGATGCTGATTGCAAAACAAACACGAAACGTACTGTATATACAAATATTTAACAAATGCACGGCATTTTTAAGAAACAGCACTCTGGATGCTAGGAAAGAAATATAAAAGAAAAATTCGAAGCTCCAGTTCAGACAGAGAGATTCAGCTGAGGACGCTGGTTTGTCATTTCTTGCACAGGTATATGTCTCTCATGCGCTTTGGGCACATTCTGAACGCCGCATTCAGCCGATTGCTCCTGAACTGGACTGGCGTAAGGCTCTTCGTCACCGCTGCTGCCCAGTGACGTCTGGCTGACGTACACCATGATAACATCACCCGTGAAGTTCATCACCTGGCCGGTGGAGATGAATGTCGTGTTGTTGTTTCCTGTCACCTGAGCTGGCCAAAAAACACACACAATTCGATTTTAGCTTCTCTTTTTTTTTAGCACTTGGTTATAGACAAACACTTTATCTAGATTTTTCTGTGTATACGAAACCTTTCTTTAGTCTTACACTGAACTTTTACACATGTTGTGGAACAAAAATACTTTTAATTAGTCCTTAATTTATATTTATTTTTTATTTTTTTTTATGGACTTATTTTTTGGGGTCAATATATTCGCCACATCTAATGAATGGAAAAAAAGGAAAAATAACACACATATAAGTCACATCAAGTATTTCAAATGAGGTGAATATTCTTAGTATGTAATGTGTGCTTGATTATGATGTATTTTATTCCACTAATTTGACTGACCAAGCACTTATCTGCTGTGCTTGCAGCTCACTTTAATTGTTGTCCATAACTTTCCTTTTATCGGTCAACTATTCCACATAAGCAGTGATTAATGTACATTTCATAGACTATATGGTTAAAAGTTTGTGCACCCCTGACCGGCACACCCATATGATAGCCCTTCTGAAACTAATCGTATAGTGTGTCTTTGTATGCTGTAGCTTTATAATTTCTCTGTAATGGACCAAATCTGTTTCAGTATATCAGTGCTCCTGTGCACAAAGCTGAGTCCATGAAAACATGGTGTGTTAAGGTTAGAGTCTGTCCTACAAAGACACCAGACGCTGACTCAACCTCACTGACACCTTCGGGACGAACTGGAACTCCGACGCCACTCCAAACCAGCATCAGTGCCCGGTCTCACTAATGCTCTTGCGGCTGAATGGGCATCTCGAAAAATCTCTAGTGGGAAGCTTTCCCGGAAGAGCAGAGTTTATTATAACAGAAAGGAAGAACTATATCTGGAAAGGCATGTACAAAAGGACATATGGGTGTGATGGTCAGTTGTCCACAAAGATTTGGCTTTGGCATCTAGTGAATTCTATTGGGGTGTGTGAAATGGAGGGTAGTTAAAATAATACGTCGATGCCTGGAATATGATACGTCACAACAATCTGTAAAGTACAGCGATAGAAAAAGACTTTTCCTTTCCTGGAGTCAAGCATGCACCATGCTGGCATGTAATGATAATAACAATGATTTGCATATCGTGCCCCCACTGTTAGGCTCGGACGTCATATTAAACCAACGGCACTATCAGATTTTATCATTCAAGGAAGGAAAAAAAAGCTACCAAATGTAATTTGTGCCTAACTCAAGCCTTCCCTTCACATCCGCAAATTCAACCCTTACTTAGCAGAAGATATTTCTGGATCTTCTGGGTTGAAAAAAAAATAAGCATAGTTTCCTTCCGCCATGCATGTCGACAGAATGTTTGACGAGTTCCCTAAATAGGGTGGATTATTTTACTTCAGCAGGCACACGACAGAGAGACAGACTGGCAGTGAATCATTCTTCACACATCTTTTACTCATTAAGCCATGATTTATCACGTGCCAGAGCCCTGCTGTCCACTCTGGCAAGGCTTGTGTGGTGTTTTTTTTTTTTTTTTACCAGTGCTGTTTACTGGAAAATCATTTACTGGAGAAGCTGTGTTTACTTAATAAATATCACTACATATGCTCTAGATGGATGTATTAATGAGAACTGTCAAGAAAAAGCCAAACTGAGTGATTCCTTTACAGTAAGCGGCTGGGATATTTTTTATTTTTTGCACTGAAAACATCTAGAAATCCTAAACTACACGCATGTCCGACAGCTTAGTAATGGAGTTAGTAAATGTTATGGGAAAGGGGTGTTTCTTTAGGTGAGCAAATCTCTGGGAGGAAAAAAAAAGACTTCTTGAGCCGAGTGACTCAATCAGGGCACACATCTTGTTTTAATTTTGACCATAACTATTTCAACAGCTGAAATGTCTGGAATTTAGCACACAAAATGACATTTTGAAGTTTTAGTCATTGGTTTTGTAATACCCCTGATACACAGCAAATATGCCTGCCAGTCAAGGCTTGTCCAGAGCAGCATGTAAAGATATACTACAAATCTTCTTTCATTGTTATCTTTCTAAACTCAGTTCAGTTGAGTTATTGTTGCATTTTTGTGGTCAAAAATAGGAAGTGCACCAACAATCGCTACCAGAGACCAACTGGGGTAAGAATCATGTTGCCCTATGCTCACATTATGACAGCAAACAGGACAGTTAATGACAGGGGGTTGCCAGACTGGCTATTTTTATACCAAACTGATTTTTTAAAGTAGCGTAAATGTAATAGCCTTAATTTCGCTTGAGGTGATGTCATTATTAACGACATCCCACTCCACCAGTAACAATCGTCACAAGACTCCGTCATGCATCAATGACAGAAATTTCACCATTTCACCACCTAGCTGTTTTTATGTGTTCAGCAAACAACCTTACCACAGGTGAGAGCAGCCTCGGAGCTCTGGCTCTGGATTTCCAAATCCGCATCAGCTTTGGGCTTTTTATCTGAGTTATCTGCTCTGGAGATCAGCGAGAGCCCCTGGTTGTTGCTCATGCTAAGTGATGATAGTACGGCAGTGGATTCGATGCTGCAGCATTGTGGCTCATTCCTTTCATATGTGCTTGTGTCACTGTGTAAATCCCTGACCTCTGACATGACCTCCTTGCCGGCTGCACTGCTGTAGTCCAGGTACAGCTCCTGAGAGCCTTGCAGGCATCCCGGTAGGCTGTCAGTGTAGCAGTTCCCACACAGAGGAGACTCTTTCAGGCTCACATCGCCTTCCTTCCTCGGCTGGATGACCACATTCTCCCCCTGAGCACAGGAGCAGCAGCCAGCCAGGCCTGTTGCCACCAGCTCACTGCAGTCCTCGTTCTCGCCCACCTCCATCGGCTCCTTCATGATCAAGCAGCTGCAGGAGCTGCCAGGAAGCGGAGAACCTGGCCCCTCGGAGCCCTCGCTGGAGCTGCCTGACGATCCGTCGGCCTGGTCCCGTTCCAGCTGGGAGGAGTGTGTGGTCTTCTTGTTTTCTTGAGTCTTGTCTAAGCCAGGGGAATCACAATTGGCTTTGGAGCACATGCTCAGGTATTCTGTGGTTCCTTCATCCACCTGAGACGTGATCTCATACAGGGGGCGGTTGCTATTGTACGGTGGTGTTAGCGTCTCCTGCAGAAGGACAGGGGAAAAGTTTTATTTTAGCAAGATTCTTTTTCTTTCTTTCTTTCTTTCTTTCTTTCTTTCTTTCTGACAGTTTTTCTTTCTTTCTTTTTCTTTCTTTCTTTCTTTCTTTCTTTCTTTCTTTCTTTCTTTCTTTCTTTCTTTCTTGCTTTCTTTCTTTCTGACAGTTTCTTTCTTTCTTTCTTTCTTTCTTTCTTTCTGACAGTTTTTTTCTTTCTTTCTTTCTTTCTTTCTTTCTTTCTTTCTTTCTTTCTTTCTTTCTTTCTTTCTTTCTTTCTAACAGTTTTTCTTTCTTTCTTTCTTTCTTTCTTTCTTTCTTTCTTTCTTTCTGACAGTTTTTTTTCTTTCTTTCTTTCTTTCTTTCTTTCTTTCTTTCTTTCTTTCTTTCTTTCTTTCTTTCTTTCTTTCTAACAGTTTTTCTTTCTTTCTTTCTTTCTTTCTTTCTTTCTGACAGTTTTTTTTCTTTCTTTCTTTCTTTCTGACAGTTTTTTTCTTTCTTTCTTTCTGACAGTTTTTCTTTCTTTCTTTTTCTTTCTTTCTTTCTAACAGTTTTTCTTTCTTTCTTTCTTTCTTTCTTTCTTTCTTTCTTTCTTTCTTTCTTTCTTTCTTTCTTTCTTTCTTTCTGACAGTTTTTTTTCTTTCTTTCTTTCTGACAGTTTTTTTTTCTTTCTTTCTTTCTTTCTTTCTTTCTTTCTTTCTTTCTTTCTTTCTTTCTAACAGTTTTTCTTTCTTTCTTTCTTTCTTTCTGACAGTTTTTTTTCTTTCTTTCTTTCTTTCTGACAGTTTTTTTTTTCTTTCTTTCTTTCTTTCTTTCTTTCTTTCTTTCTTTCTTTCTTTCTTTCTTTCTTTCTTTCTTTCTTTCTTTCTTTCTTTCTTTCTTTCTTTCTTTCTTTCTTTCTATCTTTCTTTCTTTCTTTCTTTCCTCCATTTTAACACTACTTTGCAAAGAAGCGTGTTACTGACCAACCAGATAACTCTCAGCTTCTGCCTATTGAATGATTAAATGATAGACATTGTAGAAAAGCTGAGCCATGATTTTAGCTTCCTTGTTACTTACTTGTTGGATTCTGCTCTGTTTAATGTTCTGGACACAGGTTCGTAGATTAACTGTGAAAAAAAAAAAAAACCCATCAGCAGCCGCACAAAAGGAAAATGTAAAACAAACGTGTTTCTTAACCAGACGTACCTGAGAGGATGTTCAGTTTATCCTTGTAGCAGGAAAGAATCACCGCAAATATGACGATTATGGCACAGGGTATTGCCACAATGGCCCACGATGTCAAAGGCTCTAAAGAACGAATGCAGAAAACATGGTTTAAATCCTCATATCTCATTTCTGTACTGCTGCGCTAAACATGGTGGATCACGTACCGAAAGGTGGCCCACACACTGTGTCTGCTTCAGGGCTGCCCGGCTTTGCCTCTGTCTTGCCAGTGGCTTTACAGCTGAAAACGAATCGGACTTATCAGCACAGCACACTGTCACATCTTTTTTTATCAGTCGCAATCCGTTCCACAAATGGTGACCACAAAAATGGCCGACTAAGGAAAATAGGCTGTTTCCAAGGGAAGTGGTGGAGAAATTAGTCATACTACCACAGTGTGGTAAGACTGCGGGGGCTTTTAAAGCGCCTGTGACCTGAGAGCACCGCCAGAAAAACAGCACTCGTGAGAATGAGCGCTGCAACTGCACAAATGTGTATGTGTGTGTGTGTGTATGGTTTTGTGCATGTGTGTGTCTGAAAAACAGCATTTTAAAGCTTCTGACTGCGGTTAATTCAAACACCTCCAATGGCTCGGGGCGTATACTCACTCTGTCCATTTCTTGCACGCTTCTACCGAGTTGGAATCAGAGAAAAATCCGTAGTCGCAGTCCTTACACGACTGTTTGCCAGGCTCTTAAATGACAAAGTAGAGAAACAGAGCAAAAATGTTAATGTACTTTTCAAGACACACCATTATGGTTTACACACATTTAAAGCACATTCTTCAGTAAGTACCAGGAGAAAACCGAATAACTACAGGAATACTAACGGGAAAGGAATGTATTTACAAAAAATGATGTAGCTACATTTCTAGAAAAGGGTTCCCTAAGAGTTAAGCATCTTCCAAAAACCACTAAAGAACTAAACTAAAATAAAATTTCCAATTCCGGTTCCAATTTTATACTTTCATTGTTTTTGGCGTTACTTCAAAGAATATTCATAAACGAATCTATTTTTGGTCAGAATGCGTCGATTCATTTCCATAACAGCAGCTTAGACAGTAGTTCTGCCCACAAGGTTTATATTAATGCACTTGTTCTGATACAGGATCATTTCTGCATTTCTGGAACTTTTAAGCTTTTAAGGAAGAAAGAAAGAAAGAGAGAGAGAGAGAGAGAGAGAGAGAGAGAGAGAGAGAGAGAGAGAGAAGGAAGGAAGGAAGGAAGGAAGGAAGGAAGGAAGGAAGGAAGGAAGAAAGAAAGAAAGAAAGAAAGAAAGAAAGAAAGAAAGAAAGAAAGAAAGAAAGAAAGAAAGAAAGAAGGAAGGAAGGAAGGAAGGAAGGAAGGAAGGAAGGAAGGAAGGAAGGAAGAGAAAAATGGATAGACTTGGTAAATTGCTGAGATATAAGAGAAATAAAATGTTCTGTTCCTGGAAAATCAATGTCACAGTTGTGGATTCCTCGTAACTTGCAGTGTTTCCTTCCTTAATAACTGCACATGTCCTGAGACGTGTGTTGATTAGCAGGTTGCACGAGCATGCATTAGCTATAATCTAACTGAAATCTTTGTAACTAAAGAATAGAATTTATTTAACCTTCACACTCGCTAAAAATATATTTTTATTACCACTGCTACAACGTTTAGCCATGTGATCCCAGTTAGAGGCTTTCTCGAGAGAGTGTCACAATGATTAATAAGAGATAATTCATTCACAGTGTTGGCGTCAGACACATGCTCATTAATGGACTTCACAATAACCCTCTCTTTAAACTTTTAGCCATGTTTATGCTTCTTTTTTTGCCATCTTTTTGCTTTTGTGCTATTTTCTGTACTTGAATACGGTATATAATCATCCAAATGAGCGCTAGCAGACGCTATCAGTACCACAAAAACATCAACATCTGTACACTATGGTAAAATCTCTGAATTTGTGTCAAACCACAAACCACAGCAGGCCACCAATTCACCGAATTTGTAATTATGAGTCATTTATTTGTTGAGTCACATCGATCCTTTAGTGCCAGAAAACAACCAAAGTCCACACTAGTAGTTTGTGGAATAGGTCAAGTCACTCATTCATCAGTGTATGAAGATAACACTGAAATAATAATATTTGTATCTGGATGAAATGTGCTCCAGGTCATGAGGTCTTACCCCCTGCGAGTCCTTGGCCTGGAGGACAGGGCTTGATTTTATCGCAGAACTCGCAGTACGTGGTGGTGCACTGGAAGCCGTCTCTACACCGACATGATTCAAGCTCTGTGGTGCTACTGGGAGTGGGCCGAAAAAATCCTTTCCCTGTGGCAGAGAGAGAGAAAGAAAGAAAGAAAGAAAGAAAGAAAGAAAGAGGCAGAGAGGTGGAAACAGAAAGAAAGAAAGAAAGAAAGAAAGAAAGAAAGAAAGAGGTGGAAACAGAAAGAAAGAAAGAAAGAAAGAAAGAAAGAAAGAAAGAAAGAAAGAAAGAAAGAAAGAAAGAAAGAAAGAGGTGGAAACAGAAAGAAAGAAAGAAAGAAAGAAAGAAAGAAAGAAAGAAAGAAAGAAAGAAAGAAAGAGAGAGGTAGAAACAGAAAAAAGAAAGAAAGAAAGAAAGAAAAGAAAGAGACAGAGAGGTGGAAACAGAAAGAAAGAAAGAAAGAAAGAAGAGAGAGAGAGAGAGAGAGAGAGAGAGAGAGAGAGAGAGAGAGAGAGAGAGAGAGAGAGAGAGAGAAGATAGAGTCAGTTAGGAAGCTTCAGTTTAATTATGGGTATATTTTCAGAAACCTAAAGTCTACACCAGAATTATTGCCACCGTTCCTGTTTTTTGCTCTTATATATTTATATTTATATGAAACAAAGCTGTAAAGTTTTATTTTAGCTCACTCTTTAAAAATCATAACATAACATTTCAAAGTTGTAAAAGTTTTGGCACCCCATATTCCTGAATATTTAGTCAGGCGAATTTAGTCTAGTGGAGGGAATCACATGATTAAGCCTGTCCCTGTAGTTTCTAACAAAGAGACAAACGTAGGTGGAGCTTGGAGGTGAAGTTCTCTATAATTGCACCAGTAGGGTTCCTTAGTTGGACAAAAAACTTAATTGGCCATTGCAAAACATTTTGCTTCCTCTGATGATATTTGAGGTCATTATCTGTATGTAGAAACAAGTCATAACCTCATGGCAGGGGTAACTAAGGTTGAGGCTAAAAAAATATCCAGCTTCTTTCTAAGACCTGGGAGGGAAAAAAAAGGCCTAAAGCATCAGCATCATGATCCACAATCATATGTATAGTGAAAATCTGGTTGTTCTGATATATGTGTAACATTTTTTGTATTATTCATTATTCTTCCTTTCAATAAATCCTTGGCATCTAATGTACATGTAACCTCATATTTACACTTGTTCATAACGTTTCTGGCAAATTCTTACGTCATATACAGTAAATATTATTGTGTATAATGTGTATCTGTGTGTGGGTGGGGATTTTGGGGTGTGGGACTAATTTGATTGAAAACAGTGGCAATAATTGTGAAGCTGATATAGTTTTGGGCCTCCATGTAGGGTTGGTTTAATAAAGATGAATGTCTGACCCTCGTCACAGAACTTCTGTGGAAGGCATGCCTCCTCCTTGTTATATTCTGGCTGGTACTCGTTCTTCCCACATGGCCGACATTTGGTGTCACTGTCCTCGTTGCATTCCGCCGACCGATACGTTCCTGGGTTTGGGAGAAAGACTAAAATGAGTTTATCTCGTTGGAGTTGCTCAAATAGTTCTTGTATTATTCAGGAGCAGTACAGAACCACTGGGCTGTTTTGATGAAGCAGAGACTAAACTGAGGTTTTTTATATTGGAGAAGGGTTGTGTGGCTACGTGGGTGTTCCTCTTTCACACACACACACACACAAACACACACACACACTTCCCCTACAAAACTTTATGTAAATCAGTACAAGCTTTTGCTTTGTGTCATAGTTTTTTTGAAAAGGAGTGAAAGATTATTTTTACCTGGTTTGCACAGACTACAGCATTTCTTGTTTTTCCAGAGGTACTGCGTTTCTGAGCATGTTGGTTTGGCATGTTTTCTCTGCAACAAAAAAGAGAATATATATATATATATATATATACATATGAGTCAAAAATGATCGAACATCCTGGGAATTAAGTTTGGATCAACTGCTTACACTTGAATTGCAATGGTTTCTATTGAAATTTACACCTGCATGTGTTAAATTACATCACTTTACATGATGGGAAATGTAATATTACTTGAAATGTAAATCGATACGGGATCCTTCACAGAACTTAAACCTCCTACAGTGTCACAATCAAGTCTCGTGAGGTCTCGTGAGGTCATGACCTCTGAGAGTGTACGGGGTTTATAGCCACTAACCGCTTCCCTGCTGACACCACAAAAAAATGTGCACGTGTTATTTAGAGGGAAAACCGTTTCATCTGTTAACTAAAATGCAGAGTAGGCTCGGGAACGATCTAAAACATCCAAACTGAGGCAGCGAACCTCCAAGATCAGCAGAAAGGAGCGGACGAGCCACGTGTTCCACTTAGTCGACTCTTTTAATGAGCTGAAAACGATACTTGGGTCCAATTCCAGACGTACGGTTTGGCATCGCCACCCAATGAACTTTGTAATTTAGTTTTATTATTATTTTTTTATACAGTGGTTATCATAGAAATAACACGGCAATGATTGAACGGCTCTCTAAGCCTCTGTAATTAAATTTACATTCATTTTTATTTATTTGCCTAGAAGCTTTTATCCGAAACGACTCACGAGTCAAGCCGAATCCAATCCAAGCATAGGGCTGAGCTGTAAAAAGTTTAAAGCTGTGCTCAGGGGTCCAACAATCGCTGGGATTTGACCTCACAACCTTCCCAAGCACTCAACCTTAACAGCTGAGCTTTCCAGTTTATCTAAAACTTCACAGAAATAAGTGGTTGGAATTTCCTGATGAACTTGTGATTGTGGTTTCAAAATCTAGGAGAGAAAATGCATCCTGGAATGTTTCCGGAACGAAAGGCTTCCTTATTTCATCCATGATATTCAAATATCCCTGGATGAATTCCACCGTGTTGCACAGATGGATTTTTATTAGCGGTGTTTACATCACGAATCATTCAAATGAATTGAAGCCATACCCTGAGAAACGTGTGCAATGAGAAAACAATACGATTTACAAAGTCAATCATACAAATCTGACCAAATTGATGCTCGCAATAAAAGTAAGCAACAAAGCCTCAAACCTCAAGGTTAGGCTTCTTGTTCACTCTGAGCTGCTTTTCTGCTCACCGCAATTGTAAAGAGCGCGTATTTTCAGTTGCTATAGACGTCCTGTCAGTTTCAACCAGTCTGGTCATTCTCTTTTGACCTCTCTACACATTTTTGGCTGCAAAACTGCTGCTTATTGGACGTTCTTCTGGTTTTCTTTCTCTTACCATTCTGTGTAACCTCTAGAGACTGTTGCATGTGAAACTCCAAGACTCAGCGATTTCGAATCCGAATAAGAAATACTCAATTCGGCCTTTATTTTGGCACCAACATCCATGCCAAATAAGTTTAGAAACCCTAATTAGGCACACAGTATATATTTCCCTTACAGTGAAAGCATTTATATTAACTGTTATTAACTGCTGAACAAATCTATTCAATTTATTTCAATTCAATTCTATTCAACAATTAACATTTTTGCACTTGCCTTTAATAAAGCACACATTTATTGACACATTGAGTCCTTTTACACGAGAAATTTGTTCCTTATGTCATTACCAATAGTGTGTTTAGCAAAATAAAATAACTGTAAAAATGTACAAATGGAACTAGGATTATAGAGTGACCAAGAAAATCGATCACTCAAGCAAACTGCGAGAATCCTGACAATTCCACAGCCATGTAACGAAAACTATTCAGTCAAGCAAACGCTTTCATTTCAGGGACTAACTTACTAATGTCATGTTTTGATGTATTATACGCAGGCATTCATTTCACTATTAACAAAGTCTTCAGCTTCGTGTGTGCAAATATTTGACTGGTCCAATTGCACGCTTTGTGCTATGATAGCATAAGGATGCCTAGAGACATGTTTCATTGTCTGTGTGGTTTCAGAGCCTGGACTCAAACGAAGTGGGAGAAAGGAGACAGGAAACCCAAAGGAATGGCCAGAACTCATTTCGTATCCCTCTGCATCCAACAAGCAGGGTATAACAAGCGACATGAAATATTTTTGTTGACTAAATATATAAGAACATGGTCAGTGACGCCCTGAATAATTACATGTTAGAAAATAAGCATACAACGGCGACTGTTGTCCCAGCATTCAACCGTGTTCGGCTCTGTCTTTATAGAAACCGCTATATCATTTCAATCAGTTGGGTTCCAAAATGGAAAATCAATCTCAAGTTACTAACTGGGTGCCATAAGAGATGGAGAGCGAGAGAGAGAGAGAGAGAGAGAGAGAGAGAGGAACAGTTTTGTTTGTCGAATTGTATCTTGGGTGAACTGTCATGTCCATTACTTGTGCAAGAACAATATGGTGCATTCTGAAAACCAGTTTTCCTCCAACCGCAGAGTTTGCATAACTGCTACGGTGAAAGTTTACACCTGACAAACTACTTAATTTAAAGCCTTGCCTATCAATGAAGGTCTTCTCTCCAATTACAAATTTTGCAAAACGCACAGCAAGAGCTACTCGCGACGTGCACCTTGTGCTCAATAAGCGTGTCAAAACACAACATCAGTGCGACTAAACGTTCTCATTCCTGTGAGAATCGCTCACTCTTGACAAACCTTCATCTCTCCGAGTCGGTGCCGTCTGCCGAGCACAAGTTCAGACCCGCAGGTCTGTGATGCAACGTTAAGCAAGCTCACACACTTTTCCCCTCCAGGGTCCGAGAGATAAGCAAGTTAAACACCTATTCAGTGACTGAATGTAAGAATGAATGAATGAATGAATATCAGTTTACGTAACTGTGCAAGGCTTTGAAGCTACAGGTCAGAGGTGTTTTTTTAGGATCAGAGGATGCTTCTGATTGAACGAACATCTTGAACAGCTGTGTGCATTTTTGAGTGACATTTTTATCTTTACAGTAGGCCGTGGACGATGACAGGTTCATGCAAATTCTTACATTTTATCAGATACTAAAATATCTGGAGACATGGGTGAGAAACTGAAAACAAGTTTCAAGTCATCCAGGTGTGCAAACAGGAATACTGGAGATGGCTGGAGACTCTGTGGAGGGTCTGCAATGTATTGATTTTTCATTAATTGATTATTTTACAATTATTCGCTCATTAGGGCTAATACCTGGTCATTTGGATCCAAACTCAATAACAAAATGCCTGTATATTATGTGCAACCTATGACCCCCTACTTTAATGGGGAAAATAAGAAAATCTGTAAAATGTTAGTTTAAATCCCCAGGCACTGTGTTAGAAACAAGTCGCAAAAATCCTACTTAATGACCCCACATACACCCACACAACCACCCACACACACACACACACACACACACACACAATGTAATGCCAAGAGGCACTTCCACATGTCAAGTTCTCCTCAGACATCAAATGGACCAACAATAAATAGACAAACAAAAAGGAGCTGGATGAGAGTTCAGAAAGTAGAGAGAGAGAGAGAGAGAGAGAGAGAGAGAGAGAGAGAGAGAGAGAGAGAGCTGGACTCATTTACAGCCTGCGGTGTGGGATCTGGATGCAAACCAACATCCAGTGATTCCAGTAAAACAGCGTGCAAACAGATTTCAGATTTCACCAAGCTCTGCACTTTAACTCCTTATAATGACCATCTGAATCTTTTGATCTGTGACAGATCCAGGAAATCCACTTGATCAACAAACGGATCAACAAACAGATTTCTATTTAGTTTAGACACATATTCATAACCAAAAAACGAATCTTACCTGGATACATAAGGCAAAGATCAGGCAGTAGATCCAGCCTCGAAATATCCAACTGGTGGAGAAATAAGCCCTCATGATTTAAAGTGAGATTAGTTGTTTTTGTTCTCTCTCAGGCTTCTGCTCCGTGTGTGTGTGTTTGTGTGTGTGTGTGTGACAGGATGCCCTTAAAGCATGTTCAACTTCTACATACAGCACTCTACACACTGGGAACCTCTCTGTACATAACCAGCGCCGCTCCTCCCACCTCCAACAGCTCTGCCTTTCGGTATGCCAGAAGGGGAGGAACCGAACTATAAGTGGGCGGGGTCGCGTTACGTGGGCGGACTCTATTCTGAAGCGCTTTGCAATTGGTGCAATGCAAAAATATGCAAATAAACTTTGCTCCACCTTTGGTGCCCTGACTTCTAAAGAGTTTTTATATATATATATATAAACTGTATTTTAAAACAGTTTTAAATTATAAATATTTTATATTATATTTTAAATTATATATAATTTAATCAAAATGCACATTTGGTAAATTTATGTTTTCATATTTATTTATACGTAAAGTGATTAATTTAAAAAAATGTAATATAACGAAACATTTTGTATAATATAAGCAGCGTTTATTTATTTATTTATTTATTTATTCGTTCATTCATTTTTTTGGCATTCATGTAATCATAATTAATTACATTTTAAAATAATTTATTGAAAAATGATTCGTGTACACATCAATAGTGAGTTTTGGGCTTTCACGTAAATCTATCCTTCCATTTTCTAGACCCGCTTTATTCCTAATTAGGGTCACAGGGATCTGCTGGAGCCTATCCCAACACACATTGGGGCAAAAGGTAGGAGTACACCCTGGACAGGTCACCCGTCCATCACAAGGCCACACACACCCATATGGGCAATTTAGAATTACCAATCCACCTAATGTACATGTTTTTAGATTGTAGGAGGAAACCAGAGTACCCGGAGTAAACCCACACAGGCACGGGGAGAACATGCAAACTCCACACAGAAATGCACCTGCCTGTTCAAACTCGGGATTCGAACCCAGGACCTTCTTGCTGTGAGACAACAGTGCTAACCAACTTAGCCATTTAATCCGAACAATGAAAACTAAATAATAAAAATAGTAGGTGATAAGGATGTCTGAAAACGTTCAAGTGATTGAAAACGTTCTTACTGATTGAATTATTAGCCTCTGACTAGTAGCTGAATTGAATAGTTTTAATCCAAAACCTAAATATCTTTGAAAAGTCAAATGATGTGACCTTAAAATATAATAGATATTTTATAGATTCTTAAATAAAATATTTTTTTTTTAATGCAAACATGTTCTATGAGTGGAAAATTCTAGAAAGCTCTATATGTTTACACTGATCAGGCATAACATTATGAGCAGTGAGAGGTGAAGTGAATCTACTCATCATGGCACCTGTTAGTGGGTGGGATATATTAGGCAGCAAGTGAACATTTTGTCCTCAAAGTTGATGTGTTAGAAGCAGGAAAAATGGACAAGCGTAAGGATTTGGGCGAGTTTGATGAAGAGACAAATTGTGATGGCTAGACCACTGGATCAGAGCATCTCCAAAACTGCAGCTCTTGTGGGGTGTTCCCGGTCTGCAGTGGTCAGTATCTATCAAAAGTGGTCCAAGGAAGGAACAGTGGTGAACCGGCGACAGGGTCATGGATGGCCAAGGATCATTGATGTACGTGGGGAGTGAAGGCTGGCCCGTGTGATCCGATCCAACAGACAAGTTACTGTTGTACAAATTGCTGAAGAAGTTAATACTGGTTCTGATAGAAAGGTGTCAGAATACACAGTGCATGAGGAGTCAGGGCTGTTTTGGCAGCAAAAGGTGGACCAACACAATATTAGGCAGGTGGTCATGATGTTATGTCTGATCAGTGTATATGTCAACTTGAGCTGGTCAGTGGGATTTATTTCAGTTATGCCATCTGTAGTTGAATACAGTTGATAGATAAGATCTAGTTGATTACATTTCTGACAGTAATGAATAACAGTCTATTAATGTGTAATTGCATATATTTAATATACAGGTAACTCGTATGCCGTGGTCAGGACAGCCAGAGAACCCTCCAGTTGCTAAGAACTGCATGATTATTATGTTTGCGGTAAAGTGAGATTGTGACAGGTAGACTAAATAAACGGTATGTCCTTGTGTCTTCAACAGGGTTTGCATCTAATGTTAGCGCTATTGTGCAACGCGTTCATATGAGAGTGTAATTCGAAGGAGCTTTCTTTTTTAGGAATTGGTAAAATATTACTCTAGAGAGGACAGAAGCTCAAAACTGCCAGTTATAACAAAACCAAATGAAATTACATTACAGGTGAAGAGGCATTCACTTATAATTTGTACCGGATTATATTATATAGTACTTTTCTTGGCATTGATTACTTTATCCTCCTTAGGCTAGAAGGGAATCCAGAGTTCATCCATTACAAGACACCATGGACCACGTACAAGCAATTTAGCAACATAGCAACCCACTTCCCAGTATGTTTGCTGGATGGGAGGAACACTGAGGTTCAAAACTAATTAAGGTTACTGCTTGTCTGGAGCCTCCTTGTTAGCATATACTGTATATCCTTATACTTCATTATTCAGGTGGTGGTGCAGTATCATTGGTGCTTCACAACTGACCCAAAGTCCCTGGTTCACGGTTCTTTATTTGTCACATGCATGTTACATACTGTAGATGTAATGTAATGTAGTGAAATTGTGTTTCTTACAGTGAAACAACAAACAGAACCAACAATGAACTGAGAACATACTCTCACATAGAAAAAAAGAATATAATAAAATGTAATATATATAGTAAGCGCGGGTTTACTCCAGGTACTCCGGTTTCCTCCTCCAGTCCAAAAACATGTGCATTAGGTTGATTGGTAATTCTAAATTGCCCACAGGGGTGAGTGTCTGTGGTTGTCTGTCTATGTATATGTATGGCCCTGTGATGGACTGGTAACCTGTCCAGGGTGTACCCCTGCCTTTCGCCCCATGTTTGCTGGGATAGGCTCCAGCAGATCCCCGTGACCCTAATTAGGAATAAAGCGGGTCTAGAAAATGGATGGATGAATATAGTAAAAGTCTATGGGGAAATGTTATAACGATGAGTAGAGTGTAATAGAATGTATACCAAACTATACAGTGTGTATGTGGATATAGTGTGTGAGGTTTGTGAGTGAGGAATATATGGACTTTTTCAAGTGTCCTCGTTCAGTAAAGAATATCTTGAGTTATGAATATCTTGAGTATCTTGGTCTGAGTAGGTTTTCTCCTGTGAAGGTATCTTCCTACCTTCCAAAAACACTTGCCTGGAAGAGGATTTGCTACGTAATATTGGCCATAGGTGTGAGTGTGTGTGTGTGTGTGTGGTGGAGGAGTAGGAGGGGATTGATGATGGTACCCTACAATCATCTCTATTTCTCCTGTCCTAGGGATAGTCTCTGGATCCTCCATGCTCCTGTCTTTACTGAAGATAAATGAACAAAAATGTTTGCTTAGTCTCAAACCACTTTATTGCAATACAGAGCCAAAATTTCTGGAAACTCTGGAACAACCGTCAAAACCATTTTGCTGGATAACATTATTAAATACCAACAAAACCAATAATTCTTTCTTTTCCCGTACGCCCATTTGAGTCTCTGTGCTTTTAAAACACCCACCAGCTGCAGATGGTGTAAACAAGCCGCTCCATTAGAAGCTATTACAGTAAGCTCATTTAAGTAGATCCAGCCCACATTTCGAAACACCTTCTTCCAGGTCTGACAAAGCCTTTTTTTGTCTTTAATATCATAAGCCTACACAACCGGTAGATGACAGAGATAAAAATTCGATCTCAACCCTTATCTCGTAAACCTACCACCTGCCTTTTGCTTTGCACCTGTCTTCCAGGGTGGATAGGGGCCCTTCCCATTCCAGAGTTTAATGAACTACTCCTCCCTAGTGTTTCAGCCCCGGGCATTGTCCTTCACACAAACTTCAACTCCTCCTGCGAAACCATTACTACCTGATTTGAATAACTGTCAGCTAAGGTGCTGGGAGACTTGGCTTCTTGTTGTTTTTTTCCCCTGCTGGTGCTCTCTCACCTTAGCGAGAGTTGCGCAACATGATATGCAAATCACCACATTCTCTGGTCCTTCATATGAGAAGGAGATCGTATTTCAAGATTTGTTATGAAGTATGAAAACAAATTTGGTGAGAGTTCTACAACATTAGGTTCGTGGTTTCATCGGAGACGAATATGGAACGAGGACAAACAATAGGAGATCGTCGGAAATAAAAAATTGTATTGTCTTTTAAAGAATATACCTTTTGTAATTTTGAAGTGGATTAGGATATTAAGTTATTATTTAAATAATATAGAAATCATGTATAAATAAAAAATATAAATAATTAAAGATGCAGCTATATTCTTTAAAAAAATCTTACCATGTAAATGGCATTTTACAGACTACTACAAGTTATTATTATTATTTTTTTTAGATATTTTTTGTGTTCAGAAAGTGTTTAGAAATATGACAAAAAAAATGTACGGCATAATTTACAAGAAAAAAAATAAATATGTTCATGTTGTCCCATTTCCACCCACTTGGATTTATTTTTTCAAAAAAAAAAAAAAATATATATATATATATAAAAATAATATTAATGATAAGATTAATAATAATAATATTAATGATATTAATAATAATAGTGATAATAATAATAATAATGATAATGATAATGATAATAATAATAATAATAATAATAAGAAGAAGAAGCAGCAGCTAATCCTGCTCATGAAATCCTGCCATGAAAGTGGACACATGTTGACTTCAGGTCACTCTCAGATGTATAAAAAAATGTTATAGATTAGAATTTAAAGAGTAAACAACCAAAAAACAATGAAAAAAAAACAGTAAAACACAAATGTTCCTGTGGGTTGGGCAACCTCTCCACCTCCATCTCTCTCTCTCTCTCTCTCTCTCTTTCCTGCTTGCTTTGGAAATGTTCCTGACGTCTGACTCACGGCGTGTTCATGACTAAAACATCCCACCTTACACCATCTCCATGCAAACAGAAAAAAAGAGCTTTATATCAAGAAGGGTGCAAATCAATAGGTCGAGCCGCACCCCGAGATCCGTGGACATGACAGAGGGCGATGTAAAAAAAAAAAAATATTTTATGCAAATATTCCTGGGTGGGAGAAATAAATAATAACTCAGTAAATGTACTAATCAGGGTAAATGTTAACGATTAACTACAATATGCAAATCTGTCCCTGGAAGTCTGAAGGAATGCCTTTACATGGACCGTAGCCCTCAGGATCGGCTCGTGAACTTTGAACCTGTTGCCGTTTGAACCAGCGGAGAGGGTTTACTGTTCATTGTTTCGAACACACCTGCCTGCTGATATCGTATCTTACACCGCGCTCACCTTTACAGATCTACATGACAGTCTTTCATTTTATAGATTTTTTTAATTATTATGACACCAATTTCCAATATACAGGATACAGGTATGTTCCTTCTCAGTGTATTATACAGTTATTTACGGTTTGAGCATATCCAAAAGGAGAAAGAAATCCATTACACACACACACACACGTATAGAAAACACCGTAACACATGAAAGAGCGCAAGACAGAGAAGGAATCCTTTTTTATCCACCATCGATTTAACAAAGAAAGCAAAAAAAAAAACAATTAAATTAAATAAAAGAACGTAGTGATGGAAATAAAATTTTCCAAAACAAACAAAACAGTGCAATTTTCTTTGGAGGTTGGAATATAGTACATTTTAAGACATAAATATGATATAAAACGGAGCCTATTTATTTAAAAAAAAAAAAAAAAAAAAAAACATGAAATGAAATGAAATGAAAGGCAGACTTCTTCAAGTAGGAGGTCCCAGACAGCAGAGGCTCATGGGAAACTTCCCCAGCAGCGCTCGCTTCACTTCTTTCTCTGGAAAACGTTGGCCAGCATGGCACCTGACGTGGTCAGCTGACCCATCTTACTCAGGAACTTGGTCTTTGCGTCTTCACCCACCAGACTCGCTGCGATGGACATGGAGCTGAAAGAAAGCAGACGACTTTAAATCTCAGCTATAAAAAAATTCTTTCCTGGTATTCAGCGCTTAGTACTAAAGTTGTTTCAACTCTAATTAGGTTTCTGTGCGGCAGATTAACTTTATGAGAAGTGTCTCTTGTGCTGGATTTCAGTCATGTGAAACCCTAAAAACGTTATTGTGTTTGACTAGAGCGGCCAAAAAAATCATGCTTAATGACCTGGACGATATAATATATATTTTATAAATAACTGGGTGTCTTTTAAAAGCTACAGCAGCTTCATGTTTTGGCTGAATGAGTTCCATTTATCTATTTTCTGTAGCACTTATGCTATACAGCGTCATGGGGAGCCTGGAGCCTATCCCAGGGGACACTCTGGACACTAATTCATTCAGACACTAATTCAGAGACACCAATCGGTCTACAACGCATGGCTTGAACTGAGGGAGGAAACCGGAGTACCTTGAGGAAACCCCTTTAACATGGAGAAAACAAGCAAGTCAGGGGCAGGAATCAAACCCTCAACCCCAAGGCAAATGCTATACCCTATATAATTACATTATAGAGCCATTACAGAACATTCTATGAACTGCAGAAATTTTCGTACTCGAAAGCGAACAAACCCCGATTTCAACCATGTTTGATGTTACAACAGAGACCCACTGATAAAAATCTCGAATACAAAAGATGAGTTTACAGAAAGTGTAACAAGACGCTGTTCTGCCTGAACCCAGAGACTTGAAAATGGACATAGTTGGTTCGCCATAATCACAAGTGCCATTGCCAGAGGCATTCACGCCTGATTGCTAACCTCAGAGACATTCAGAGTCAAACAAAACGCCGGGCTCCAGAAGCTCGGTTTTTACGGTAAACAATAAAACTGTCTTATTTGTAATTGTGACTTATGCGCACTCATATCCTATTCACAATTACGTCTCATTTCAGCCAATATTAAAACTACGCAGAATTGTATTTTTGTCTGCTGAAACTACTATAATTTGATACAATGAGATGATACAGTGTGTGTACCCTCAGGAATCTGGGCAAATTAGGGGTTTTAATAAGAAAACAACACGTGGGATGGACACATGGACAGAAAGATCGGACAGTGCTCACCCTTGTGCCTCTCCCATGGCTCGGTTTTCCACCTTCAGCTCACACTCCTTAATCATGGAGCTGAGAATAACCTGGCGGAGAGACGAGAACAAGAGCGGCAGAGTAAAATTAGAGCGCTGCTGGGAACTGTGACACCATGTGGCCTGGGCGTTAGTGACACATCAGCTGGGCATTAGTAGGCAAATTAAAAAAAATTAGCTTGTAAAATACTTGGCTGTGAAGATAATCTGATGTCACATGGCAGTGAGGTTTATTACAAGAGAGGCTGGACGTTATATAATAGTTTAGCATGAGACTAAATCAATATTTAAAACATCTACAGCCATTTCTATTCATATTTGTTTTGTAAGATTTCCAGATTTTCCTATTTTAGAAGTGAACTGCAGTAGTTGTGGTGGTGGTGGTGACGTGTAGCTATAAGCTCCTCCTACCTCATGTTCTGGAGAAAGATGCTCCATGTCGGTTCTCAGGCACCTCAGACCAGGAAGAAAATGATTGACCATGATCTCTTCAGAAATGACTGAGACGTGAGAGTTAAGAAAAGTGTTGCAGAATAATGCACATTAAAAAAAAATACAGTTATATGAGACTTATATACAAGTCTAGTGAACTAGTGATTAGACCGACTGTTCCTTCCTTGGATCACTTTTGATAGATACTGACCACTGCAGACCGGGAACACCCCACAAGAGCTGCAGTTTTGGAGATGCTCTGATCCAGTGGTCTAGCCATCACAATCTGGCCCTTCGTCAAACTCGCTCAAATCCTTGCCGAATTTCCTGCTTCTAACACATCAACTTTGAGGACAAAATGTTTACTTGCTGCCTAATATATCCCACCCACTAACAGGTACCATGATGAGGAGATCATCAGTCTTATTCACGGCACCTGTCAGTGGTCATAATGTTATGGCTGCCACAGGATGGTTATTATTATTTAATAAGGTGTACAGTGAGATAATGGATGTGTGGGCTTCATGTTACATTGGACTCAATGTAATAAATTTGTGTTTATGCTTCATGATAAAATATAAACAAGGTGTAACCTCTTATCTGAAAAGAAATTGAAAAATTTATCTTTTTAGATAAAATATCTTTAACCCTGTAGCAAGTCTCTAAATAATTCACATAAGTCGCATCCGGACCAATATTTGATGACCCCTCACATATAACTAGCTCATTTGTTTTAAGTCCTTTATTTTTCCCACTATACCCTAAACCCATGCAAAAAGTCCAAAAGACAAGGTGGTCTTCATGATCCCATTATGTCTGTGTTGAAGGAGGGTCTGATAAACCAGCTGGAGAATACAACATGGTCCTCCCTTTTGTGAACTACCACAAAACAGGACCTACAAATCTCCCACACACTCCCCACTGTGGTTAAGAGTCAGCCGTGTGACAGGACCGATGAAGTGGAGAGAAAAGTGAGAGACAAAGACGAAAGAAGAAAAAAAATATAGGTAGGATAGGAAATAAAACAGATGAACAAAGATAGGAATGCTAGGAGTGAGAAAATAAGACATGTTGTAAAAAACAGACAAGAAAAAAATGAAGGGGGGGGAAGAAAAAAAAAAAAAACACCTACACATAGGCATGTGTGCTGGGAAACCAGAGCAGTGGGCCGATCCCCAGGCTCTCGCTGCCCACCGCAACATCAGAGAGCGGGCAGCGCAGCGTTTCACCATCCACCCTGCAATTTGCCATCCAGAAATGGCTGAGGTTTATTTGCTTTCGTTCCCTGCCAGCGTGACACGTAAACATTTTGAAAACGACGCGGTGCTTGGAAGAGGAGAAAGAGCCGACGGAGAGAAAGAAAAGAAAGAGAGAGAGAGAGAGAGACAGAGAGAGACAGACAGAAAAGCCGCGTCAGCCACAGAGCCTCCAGTCTGTTTAAAATAGTTGAACAAGACTCAAGAACAGGCGAAGGGGCGAGTCGGAAGGAGCTCTGTGAAAGATTTACAGGGAAGCCTAGTCGCACAAAGGAAACGACCCAGTGGGTGAGTGAGTGTTGCGAGTGTCACAGAAAGCGCAATCTACATCTGTAAAAGCTTTACGGGGCAAAACCTTCACTCCTGATCGTTTCTGCGGATTGTCGGAACTGTGGTTCTACTGACACTCATTCATTTGGAGACGCTTTTATCTAGAATGCTCAAATCCGAGCCAAATCGAAAGTACAGAGCAGTAAAGCATTAAATTAAAATGAAAGATCGGGCCTAACAGCGGCTCTCCGATAGTCGTGGGATCTGAACTCTGAACTTTATTAGCCATTCGTATCACAAGATCAATGACTGGAAATGAAAAGCACGATATTGGGGAGACGTTTTAACATGAGAAACAAAGGAAACTATATAGATTATTATATTCCATATATCTGTGTTACTGGGAGCTGAATTTGATGAAGATGGGAACACTCTTAATGCAAATTGCAGAGCGATGGATAATAATAATAATAATAATAATAATGATAATAATAATAAGTTAATTAAGTTGTCTTTATTTGTCACATATACATTACTGCACAGTGAAATTCTTTCTTCGCATATCCCATCCTTGGGGATTGGGGTCACAGTGCAGGGTCAGCCATGATGCAGCGCCCCTGGAGCAAGTTAGGTTGGGGGGCCTTGCTCAAGGGCCCAACAGTGCCAGCTTGGCGGTGCTGGGGCTCGAACCCCGATCTTCCGGTCAATGACCCAGAGCCTTAACTACTTGAGCTACCACCGCATTAATAATAATATTATTATTATTAATAATAATTATAATAATCAAACAATAATACCCAATAACTGTCCTTATATATAGAAATAAGAGAGACAAAGCAAAATTTCCCAATTATCAATACTACCATCTTCAGTTTTTCTGTATTTCTTTAAAAACCCATTCTATTCTAAATTAATCGGTCACTATAATGAAACTAACATTCTCAACAGTCTTGTAGTTCCTGTGTATTGTAGATTTCTCTATAATAATTTAGAACAAAAACTGTCGTATAAAAAAATAGTGAGATTGTTTGGAAAGGATACAGCAGCAGGATAAAGCGCTGTAGGCCTCGAACAGCTGACCTGCAATGTCCATGCGCTTGTTCTCCACCGTCTGCATGTTGTTACTCATAGCCAGCTTGTGCAAATGCGGAAGTACGACTGTGGACACAGTGTGTGTGTGTTTAATGCTGATGCAGATCTCTATACAGTAGAGATGCAGCGGTGAAGAAGAAGAAGAAGAAGAAGAAGAAGAAGGAGGCGTCTTCGCACTTACACTCATCTCTGAACCTGGGCTCGGCGTTAGGACCCACCCTGCCAAACGTCTTAATAATCTCCATGTGTAAGGAATGCTGGTCCTGATACACCGGGTCTTCCAGAAAGGAAGCCAGCTGCATTTTCACTCTTTCCAGCAACTGGAAAGAAAAAAAAAACAAAAACACGATGGCAAAATAAGGGCTTCAGATAAACCAGTACAATACTACGACTGGAAATGACGGAAAGGACAGAAATGCCGGGTTTTAACCGCTTGAGCCGAAATCATTACCTCTCTTTGTGTTACCGTCTCCATAATGGTTCCGAATGCAGGGATAGTGGAAATCCTCACAGAGCTGGGAGCATAAAAAGATACATCAGGAGGCACTCAAAACAACCAACAACCCCCTCACCCAATAAAAACACAACCATCCATCACCCCAACACAAGCACTGATGGAACATGTGGTAAGCAAGAATGGATAATGTCACACGATCATGCCAATATGGAAACAAGACTACTATGAGAAAACAGTAAAAAAAAAAAAATGACAAAGAATAATGAAAAATTTTTAAAAAAAAAAAAAAGAAAAAAGAAGAAGAGACAGGATATTGGTGTTAAAATATCTCATGGCTGGGTTTAACTCACAATTCGGGACCACTGCACAAGGTAATAAGGGCCGGGGCTACCCGCTTGTCAATTAAGGCTTCATTCATGCCTCGTAGGATCAGCTGCAAACCGGGCAGATGCAAAAGAGAGACGGGGACGTCAAACACACACACACACACACACACACACGGCCCAGGACCTAGCAGGGCAAGGACTTGGAGAAAGAGAGAGAGAGAAAAGGGGACGGAAAGGATCTACAGCTTTGGACCTGAGGACAGGAGGGTTGAGCATGCCAGGAGACACACGGACGGACGGATGGACGGACGGATGTGTAGAGCATGCTGCTGCTTCAAGCGAGTGGCGGTTAGTGATGATCGTGCCAGGTGAAAGTGTTATTAACACACATGTGTCACACAGACAAAAATTATTTCCTTCAAGCCTGGGTTGTATCAGGAAAGCCAACAGGAAAGCCCAGATAGAGCCATTTTTATCTGCAATGAATTTATTATTAAATTTCTTACAGATCAATCCGATCTGATATCCAATCCAATCTGTAGAGTATGTATGATTAACACAGACAATACTTTCTTCCATCTCAGTTACGATGAAAAGCTAAAGAAAAGTTCTGTCCATTAATGGTCAAGCAAAATTCTTCTGAAAATATTTGCATCTTAAATTTTTCTCGGAAACGAGGCTGCTAGAGACGGAAGTGTGAAAATACCTTTAGGTCGTATACATATTAAACCGATTTTTTTCATTTTTTCTAGGAAAAAAAGCTGTCAGTAGAATATAAACTTTAAAAGCATCTGGTTAAATAATAATATATAATAATCTTAAAAAATAAAAAAATATATGCCTGAATTCACGACAAAGAAATTAAGTCTTTTGCCCCATTGCATTTGATTCCTTGAAATAATTTATATATATATAAAAAAAGATTTATTATTCTTAGAAGGCTTTTAGAGAAAAATTAGAGAAAAAGTTTTTTTGCCATATTTTGAATAACAAAACTCATTATTGTCAATTTTTTTCCGGAAAAATGTCAGTGTTCTTGTCTGTGGGAAACTGTAGCTTATAAACGTTAGCGTTAACGTAATATTTTTTTAGACCAAATTATAAGACGGATTTTAAGGATTTAAAGCTTCCTGGGCAAAACCAAGGCAGAGGGAGGTGTGTGAGTGACGGAGGCAGGAGGAGACTTACATTTCAGGATCACTGGAGAGAGTGATAAGTGCCGGAACAACTCTCTGAGCTACTAGGGTTTCATTCACCCCCTTCACCAACAGCTGATTGGTCAGATCAGGGGTGATGTCACACAGGACGCATGGAAGGAGTGAGCAGAGAGTCATGGAACACCACGAGAGAGAGAGAGAGAGAGAGGGAGAGGGAGAGGGAGTGTGAAAGACAGGAGATAAACAAAACAAAAGAGAGAAGAAGAAGAAGAAGACAAAAAGAAAAACACTGGTAACAAAATAACCGCAGCGCCGACACACACACAACGTAATCATAACACAAAAGAAGTACACAGAAGGAGCTGACCACAGACTAATGAGAAACATAAAAAAAAGGTTCAAATGAAAGAGATGTAAGAGGCCACACCCTCGGCACTACATTACAACAACAACAACAACAACAACAACAACAACAACAGAGAGCTGATTTACTCTTCACCTTTAAACTATCACAGGGAAAATGAAGGGAATGAAATGAAGACTTCTTCTATAACCATTCAGAATGATATCAGCAAGCGTGCAGCATTGTACACACAGACACACACACACACGCACGCGCACACACACAGATGCTTTATGCTTTAAGCTACGGCAGTGTCGTAAACTGCTGGACATTCAGTGAAGCGGCGTGTACAAGGAGCACAATGCAAGACACGGCGCTAGAGAGAGGGGGGGTCAGCAAGGCATCATCATTCAGATTCACTTCATAATAATAATAATAATAATAATAATAATAATAATAAAATAATAATAATACAGAGGAACCTCGGCATAGGAAAATTTTGCATCAGCATACAAAGAAGCATTTTCAGCATAGAAACAAATGTGAAACTAAGTCAAGCTGAGTCGCGCGTACGTCCAGGAGCCGTTAAAAACTCGTTTGCGTCAGTGGACAGCCAAGCGAAGCCACCAGAAACGATACCAACGTTGCCTTCGGCTGTTTTTTTGTTGACAGATTGGTGCCATGGGCGGTCTGTTCTATTTTGAGCCCAAGCTTGGTGGCACGACTTCCTGTGAGGACCCTTGACATGGAATGCTTGGCTTGGGTCAGTTCTTTGTAAGCAGTTTACATACGCTTCGTATTGGTCATATTTTTGGGTGGCTGGAACGGATTATCTGCGTTTACATTATTTCTAATAGATTTCAGCCTCAGGAACTCGTCTCCAGAATTAAACGAATTAACTGCTGAGGTTCCACTGTAGTAATAATAATAATAATAATAATAATAATAATAATAATCATGCAAAGCATCAAAGACTTTATCATGAGTCATTTGTTTAATTACTTAATGATCCAAATACAAAGAGCTTCGAATTGCACTGCATGTTTCCTCTGATTCCTTTAGAAGAAAAGACTGACCTCGAACATGCGTGCGGCGGTGCAGCGAACGAGTGCGGACGTGTGGACCACGCCGTACCACAGCACGGTCAGCAGCAGCTCGTGGTAGGCCGGGTTCGCCCTGAACACACACAGACGACACAGAAAGAATCATGACATATTTTGACAAAAAATACCACAATGCAATGCCCCTAACGTTGGATCTGTACAGTGCTGCAAAATTTATTCAGATTTAGACCCAAAAAAATCGTTACCTAATCCGCAATCAGACTTTTTCTTAGAATCTGAACAACAGCAAACCTTTGTTTTGTTTTATACAATTTACCATATTGATACCTTTTCATCCTTCATAGAGCATCGGTCAACACCTCTCTGTCCTTTCTTGGAAGCTTTATATGTAGAGCAATGAACCAATAAGAATCAAGCTGACCCTTCAAGTGTCCAGTAGAACAGATTTCTTACCTCTCATCACTCCGCGTGTCAGTTCTGCGATTCCAATCACAAAGACACAGCCTACATAAATAATCCATGACTGAGTTATTTGCATATATTAGATAATAACAACCATGGTGTGACCGGATCCTTTTTCTTGGAACTAGGAATTTATCATGACCTGGAACACTTCTGCTTCACACAAATCTCACAACCAGCCTCAGGCTTTTTTTCTAGGAACATCCTACGTTCTAGGAAACGTCAACATTTTGAGAAGCACTGCACTGGCACGTTATCAATCGAAGAGCAGAGAGTTGTGGTGTTTTTTTGTTATTATTTTTTAAAAAATGACAATCAAGCCATCAAGCACTACTGCCAATTTCACTTCCTCGGAAGCCAGTGGTGTACGCTGGGAAAAATTGTCTTTCTGGGGGATGTAGTAGCTCATTGGACTACTGATCGAAAGGTTGTGAGGTGAACCAAGCTGCCACTGCTGGCCCTCAACCATTAATAGCTCAGTTGTTAAAATAAAAAGTCACTTTGGCTAAGGACATCTGACAAATGCCATAAATGTAATATCTTATGTCTATTGTTTCTGAAGCATCTACGTCAATGCAAACTATATGATCCTTATTCTTCTTATTAAGAAGAAAGGTAATCTAGTTTGTTAGATTGAATGTAATGCAGCAGAGAGCCACGGCTTTATAAAACTTTAAACCACAACGGCTTGGATTCCGTCCTGTAAAATAATTTCTTTGAGTACGCCAAGATAATACGTTTAAATGAAACGCTGTAATGCTTTGGATGACTTCGATTCAATTATTAAATGCCTTCTTCTTGCCTTGACAACACCATCATGGTATTAAAGCACAAATCGAATTGATCTCAAGACAAATGGATGACGCAGAAACTTTCCTATTTATTCTTTGGCTCTTTATTTTGTGGCTTAATATCAGATACGGATATCTTTATGGTTGTACGTTTATGTAGCACCAGGTCCTGGAGAAACATTGTTTCATTTCACTACGTACTGCGTCAGCTATATGTGGTTGAAATGACAATAAAGCTTCTTGAATCTTGAATCTTGAATCTTGAGATACGAGCCTGCGATTGAGTGGACAGAGACGTATCGCAAGGTTCGAATTGGATCTGTGAGCTGTCATGGGAACGTGTTCAGGAGGGAAGGCTTCGTGGTTTCTCTGTAACATGACGAGCTGCATGTTTTTCATGGCGAAGATAAGAATATATTCATTACATGTAGCTTTGTAGCTAAACTATGGTTCAAACAATAACCGTCAGCAACATCATTTTATTGATTGGCTGAAGGGCTGTCTCTTGAGAACCAGTGGATCAATGGAGACATTTAACTCCACCACTGATCTGTATAAAAGTTCTCTCTCCTTGTGATTTTTGGCTCAAATGTAACTTTAAATGTATTAAAAGTATAAAAATGTCATTCTTCAGTGGATAAAATAAGTCAAAGTGGAATAAGACACTTCCAGTGATCAACAACAGATCACACAGACGCCCCTCAAGTACAAAAATTACAAAATAAATGCAACAAAGCAACAACAATGTCCAATTCCAAGAAAAGAGACGGAGGGGGAAAAAAAATAACGGCACATAACCAGATAAGAAAGCTAATGTTGACGCAACAGAGCGTGATGTTTATGACTGGTGTGTTTTTTCCTAAAGTCCTACCCGAGCTCAACGAAGGAAGCTTTTAGACTGTCGAGAGGGGCATGGGAAAGAGACAGAGTGGTCATAACGTCCTCTAGGAAGCCCACCAGCAGCTTTCGGTCTTCCTCCTAGGGGGGAAAATAAAACAATTACAGTAATATTGCTTAGCTAATTCGGTGTGTCTGAAACGAGAGGCTAGAAATGATACAAAATGCAAACCAAGTAGGTAAATATTGAGTGAAATAATATTTATTTTGTCCATGTGGAATAGCCAATAAATAGGGAAATTACAAAAATAATTTTATTTACACACACACACACAGTTATTATTAGAAACCAGCTAAAAAGCCTAAAAAACTATTCTAGGAAATTAGATTTCCAGCATTTTCCCATTAATTATAAGAGGTGAGAGTGAGCACTGACCTGGTTGTAGCAGGTCAGGACCCCTGTTGCATAGATGGGCACTGTAGCCTTAGTCAAAATGCCATTACCGGCTGAAGCATCTAAAATAACAACAATTCATCCATTTACACAAAGTAATTAAATATAAAACAGTTCAGAAATTCAGCAATAAACTACAGCTGACTTTTATTGTACAGGTTATCAGAGGTGGTTATTTTTAGCTTCCCCATGAATTGGTTAGATGTTTATTTAGAAAGACTCAAAAACATTTTTTTATTTCTTTGTTTGTTTATTTAATACCTATTTACCTTTACTTACTTACTTATTTGCTTATTTATTCAAGTATTTATTTACTTACTTGTTTGCATATTTATTTATGTATTGATTTACTTAATTACTTATTTTTTATTTATTTCTTTACATATTTATTTATTTACTTTATTACTTAATACTTACTTGCTTGTTTATTTATTCATTTACTTAATTACTTACTTGTTTACTTATTTATTTACTTATCTACTTGCTTTGTTTGTTTATTTATTCATTCATGTATATATTTATTTACTTAATTACTTACTTTTTGTTTAGTTCATGTATTTATTTATAAACTTAATTACTTGTTTATTTATTTATTTACTTACAGACTTGTTTGTTTATTTGTTCATGTATTTATTTACTTAAGTAATTACTTATTTATTTATTTACTTATCTACTTGTTTTTGTTAATGTATTTATTTATTTACTTAAATAGTTACTTTGCTTGTTTATTTATTCATGAATTTAGTAACTTAATTACCTATTTAGTTACTTATTTGTTTGTTTATTTATGTATTTATTTAATCACATCTTTCACATCAAATCACATCAACTTTACTTATTTATTTATTTACTTTATTACTTCATTACGTATAATCAAATATATGCATTATTTAAGTACAAAATAAATATATATTTATTTATTTATTTATTTATTTTAAATCTAATTTATGAGTTAAATCTAAATAATTCTTGCAGGAATTTATTGGTCACTTTTTATAATGGTACATTATTTAATGTGGATTTTTAAGGGAATCCTGAAGAAAAAAATTCTCACAACAAACATTGCTGTTAGTAAATGAAGAAAATTAAATTACAAAAATTAACGATCATAATTATTAGAATATAGTAATATATTAATTAGAACATAGTTTGATCCTTGGGCTTTTCTTTGCACATAAAATAAAAATGTCACCTTCACTGTAATGCTATTTAGACGCTGAATTGATTTTCACTGCATTACCTTATATTTTGTGTTTCATCACATTTTTTATTAAAGAATGTACATAATGAAGTGTGATGTTCACTGATGCAGCGGATTTTAAGTGAAAATTTACGCTTTATCTAAGCAGTGAGTATTTTTCCCAAGCCTGCTGGATGGAATCACATATATTTCACTCCCACTCGAGGATTGTGGAGTAGTATGTTTTTGTTAAAAAAAAAAAAAAAAAAATCCTCAACTGGCTTGTTTTTAGTCACGAATAGAGAAAGCTGATACAGACCTGCGTGGACCAGAACTCAACCACAAGCATGTTTTTAAAAAGCAGAACATTCGAAGACTGGGTGAAAAACCTCACTTACAATCGAATGTAGAAATACAAATTTAACACGGTATAACGGTGCTTGTGTGTGTTCTTTCTCCCGCTGACAGGAAGGGTGTTATTTTTGGGGGAAGTGAACTCTCGCTTACCCACGTTCTCCTCGGATAACCGCAGGATTTCTTGGAACTGAGGCTTCACCTTCGGGATGAGAGACGGAGAATAGAAATCAGACGGCAAGGCGAACTATCACTAGGCCAAAACCGAGCGATAAATCACACAAGATGCTAAATATAGGCCTGCTCTGACCCACCTTGGTGTTGGTAAATGTTTTCCCGAACGTCCTGCACAGCCGCCAGAAGAATCTGGAGAATTCGTGGACGCAGGTGGTGGAGGCCACGTTGATGCGGCCGACGATCTCGATGAGCTGAGGAAGACTGAGGAGAGAGACGGCAGAGAGGGTTACACTCCGAAGAGGACCACACACACACCACCATCCACTGGACACAGGACCACCAATCAAGACCAAATTAAATGAAGTTAGAAATACAAATATTGATTAGACATTGACTGGATCTGATGTATAGTGCGGCGTTTGATAGTTTGGAGTCTGGCACATGATCGAGAGCCAGACTCATACACACGTGAGATATAAACATCCTGACACCTCACAGCTGCCACTAGTGTCCTTAGAGCCAGGGGATTTCTAACAGATTCCCAAAGAATTATTTCATAAAAATATCTTACAAAGTAGAATCTAACACTCATATAAATGTGTCTTCTTCTTCTTCTTCTTTCGGCTTTTCCCTTCCACAGCGAATCATCTCTCCACCTATCCCTATCTTCTGAATCCTCAACACTTGTGTAATTAAACCAATTTATTTGTGTCACTAAACCAAACCATTAAGGCACGGATCTGAACAATACTTATCTTCTTAATTGAATCCGAAACATGGGCAATATAATATTATAATGATTATTATATTATTATAATAATTCCAAGGTTATTATTATGAAGCAAATCTAAACACTTTCAACCTGCTTTTTAGATGACTTTACACGTTTGAAGCTTTTGGTTCTATTAGCCGATACTAAATACAGTAATACCTCGCAGATCCGCGCCTCACGATTCGCAGCTTCACTGATTTCATTGGAACCGAACCTAATTTGCATCCGCGAATTTTTCGCACACCCGCAAAATCCTGCAAAAGTGTTTACGGCTAATTTCGTGGCCATTTATACATTTTCATGCTTTTTATTGCAAAACTGATTAAGAAAAATTTAATTTATTAATTTAGTAATCTAAATATAAAAGTAAAATCAACAAAATATCAATGCAAATAAAATATCAATGTTATTTTAATGATATCGAACGTCGCAGATGTCACGTACGTACAGTACAGCCATTACGACACGCTATTGGCTAAAAGGGTTAGAAGTAGCCAATCACAGAGCATTAACAGTTTTTACCTAGCTGCTGATTGGCTGGTAGCTATGATGCTTTTATTCGTGATGCCGCGGTTCATCTCCCCGCACCTTGTGCTCGGTTCAACACGCGCGTATATTCTGTAAGTGTGAATAAGTGATCTCGGTGATTTTTTCCTCTATTTTTACGTCAAACATTTATTTCTTTTTTAATGGTAATGTATTAAGCTAACTTTTTAATGGAATTAAAGTGTTTGGGAGCATGATTGGGGTCATATTTAGGGTTTAAACTCGCGTCTACATACGAAGCATTTTCGGCATACGAACGAACGGAACGGAACGTAAGGTAAGTTGCACGTACGTCCAGGAGCCGCTCAAAACTTGTCAGCGTCAATCGAAGGCCAAGCGAAGCGAGTTTACAGATTTTACGATATTTGTTTTCAGTCAGTGAAAGCTGTTTCGAAAGATTGAACCCATTACACCAACGTTGCCTTCAGTATGCGTTCAAAAGCTAGGTGATTTTTAGGGCGTTTTTTTGTTGACAGATTGGTGGCGTGGGTGTGGTCTGTTCTATTTTTAGCCCAATCTTGGTGGCAGGACTTCCTGTGAGGACCCTTGACATGGAATGCTTGGCTTGGGTCAGTTCTTTGTAAGCAGCCATACAGTTTCCATACGATTAGTATTGGGAATATTGGTCATATTTTTGGGAGGCTGGAACGGATTATCTGCATTTACATCATTTCTCATGGGCAAATTAATTTCGCAATACTCATTTTCACCTTAAGAACTCGCCTCCAGAACCAATTAAATTCGTATGATGAGCTTTTTCCACTTGCTCTGTAAAATTTTTTTTGCCACACATTTATCTACAGATCAGTAAATCGTACTTAAACCTCATTTTTAAAAAAAAAAATCATCAATAATAAAAAGATGGAAAGGTTATGGAATATATTGTAAGGTTTTGAATAGGAAAGCTGGACAATCCACAAAAATGGGACAAAAATGATAATGTGTGAACTTTAAATAAATAAATTGTAACCGCTGACCCGTGGTCTAAAGAAAAAGAAGAAAAAAAAAACAACACTTCAGAACATGATGTTATAGGAAAATAATCAGCTTTGGGTTAATACGAGTTACTCGGCCACATCTAACCACATTGCTGTTGATTGTTTTCCTGTAACAGAGTTTTATTCAGGACAAATCACAGACCTCTTATTATATATTCTTGAAAACAATGGGTTTATACAGTCCTAATTTTTGCCTTGGATTTTTCCTCCACAGTTCTGTATTTTATTATTCTCCAGTATTGCCAAACCGTGTAACATGAGTTCTGGCAGTAGAGATGGATTGCTACTGCTCATGCCAAATAACACACAGAGTTAATCTGAACTTAAAGAAAAGAAAAAATAAATAAAACAAG
This sequence comes from Hemibagrus wyckioides, assembly GCF_019097595.1. Taxonomy (NCBI): domain Eukaryota; kingdom Metazoa; phylum Chordata; class Actinopteri; order Siluriformes; family Bagridae; genus Hemibagrus; species Hemibagrus wyckioides. Next base: position 4,571,099 of record NC_080732.1, on the reverse strand, counting down.
AGAATGAACCAGAGAGAGAGAGAGAGAGAGAGAGAGACAGAGACAGAGAGAGAGATTGTTTGCTTTGTCTCGTTCTGTCTCTGTATTTTAAGGGGAAGACATAGTGACATATAGAGAGAGATGTCACTATGTCTGTCTGTGTGTGTGTGTGTGTGTAAGCTGACTCACAGTTGATTGACCACCCAAAGCAGGCTGTCCCACCCCGTGGTACCCTCATGTTGGAGCTGATGCTCATACAGCTGCAGAAGTGCACCCAGCTGCTCCCTACTGCCCACGATGAACGCCACGTCCTGCAACGGAGACGCCGGGCGCGGGAACCGGGTCACTGTAGGGTCACACACACACACACACACACACACCAATAAAAGCTTGGACCATACGAACACCCGACTTAACCGCTGCATGGGAATGACAGGGCACTTTAATAGCACAACAAAACCAAAGCAAAGCAAAGTTAAGTGTGTGAGTGTGTGTGAGTGTGTATGAGTGTGTGTATGTGTGCGTATGTGTGTGTGTGTGTGTGTGTGTGTGTGTGTGTGTTCACCCTCGATGGGAATGACGTCACTCTGGAGTGTGGCTCGGCTGGTGAACGGTGCATTCTGGAGCACTACGCCGAACAGTGGAGGAATTAAAGATTGCAGGGCCGAGAGGAACACGTGCAGCTTATGTTCATCTAAACTGTGTTCACCCTGCTACAGAGAGAGAGAGAGAGAGAGAGAGAAACAGATGGAGATAAACATGTCATATCATGAGAGACAGCAAGAATGAAAGAAAGATGCAGAGAGAGAGAGAGAGACGGAGAGAGAGAGAGAAACAGATGGAGATAAACATATGTCATATCATGACAGCAAGAAAGAAAGAAAGAAAGAAAGAAAGAAAGAAAGAAAGAAAGAAAGAAAGAAAGAAAGAAAGAAAGGAGACAATGATAAAGATGGAGAGAGAGAAAGAGAGAGAGAGAGAGAGAAAGAGAGAGAGAAAGAAAGAAAGAAAGAAAGAAAGAAAGAAAGAAAGAAAGAAAGAAAGAAAGAAAGAAAGAAAGAAAGAAAGAAAGAAAGAAAGAAAGAAAGGAGACAATGATAAAGATGGAGAGAAAGAAAGAAAGAAAGAAAGAAAGAAAGAAAGAAAGAAAGAAAGAAAGAAAGAAAGAAAGAAGACAATGATAAAGATGGAGAGAGAGAGAGAGAGAGAAAGAAAGAAAGAAAGAAAGAAAAAGAAAGAAAGAAAGATGCACAGAGAGAGAGAGCAAAAAAGAAGAAAGAAAGAAAGAAAGAAAGAAAGAAAGAAAGAAAGAAAGAAAGAAAGAAAGAAAGAAAGAAAGAAAGAAAGAAAGAAAGAAAGAAAGAAAGAAAGAAAGAAAGAACAGTAATAAAGATGGAGGGAGAGAGAGAGAGAGAGATACTATGACAGACACACATACATCAGTAAATGAGCTGAGCTTGTTCCAGATCTGCTCTCAGTAAATCAAGAGTAACAGTGGGGTAGTTGGGGTAGTTGGGGTTAAATACCACATGATCCAATTCACCCTTCAGTAAGATGAACTCCATTCATCATAACTGTATTCTGTTCATCATAACTGTATTTCATTCATCATAACTGTATTCTGTTCATCATAACTGTATTCCATTCATCATAACTGTATTCTGTTCATCATAACTGTATTCTATTCATCATAACTGTATTCATCATAACTGTATTCTATTCATCATAACTGTATTCATCATAACTGTATTCTATTCATCATAACTGTATTCATCATAACTGTATTCTATTCATCATAAGGTTGATCAAAACCTGTAGCAGTTTCTCGATGCGGTTGAGCAGTGAGGGGATGAGTTGAGACTGCAGGTTGCCGAGCTCTGTACTCCACGCTGCGAAGGCGGGAATAAACACCTGATGTGTAGCACTGACCACTCTCTCTGACAGGTCACTCAAAGACAGCAGCATCAGCTCGAAACCCTGTTTCACACACACACACACACACACACACACACAATCAGAACCCAAAACACAACACCAAAATACCAATTTGTAAATCTGGCATCAGTAGGAAACACACAGGGATATAGAGAGGAAAGGCAAAGCAACACAGGCATATATAGACAGGAAAACATGGAAACACACAAGGATATAGACATGAAAAAGCAAGGAAACACACAGGGATGTAGACAGAAAAACATGGAAATACACAGGGATATAGACAGGAAAAAGCAAGGAAACACAAAGGTATATACACAGGAAAACAAGGAAACACACAGGGATACAGACAGGAAAATAAGGAAACAGGGATATAGAGAGGAAAACAAAACAAACAAAAAAACAGACAGGGATATACAGTGCTGTGAAAGTTTTTGCCAATTTTTTTTTCTTTGCTTTGCATATTTTGGAGTGTCCTAGTCAAAGCCTGGCCTTAAATCCACTTGAGATGCAGTGGCACGCTTGAAAACCCTCCAATGTGGCCGAATTAAAACAATTCTGTATAGAAGAGCCAGCCAAAATTCCTCCACAGCCACGTGAAAGACTCATTGCCAGTTATCGCAGACGCCTGACTGCAGTTTAGGGGGTAATTACTTTTTCCACAAAGGGCCAGGTAGGTCAGCTTTTTCCCCTTAATAAACAAATCATCATTTAGAAACCGCATTTTGTATTTACTCGGGTTATCTTTGTGTAAGATCAAAATTTGATCGATGACCTCAATCATTTAACTGTGACAAATATGCAAAATAAATTAAAAAGGAGTATGAGCACTGTATGCAGGAAAAGCAAGGAAACACACAGGGATGTACACTGAGAAGCAGAGAAACGCACAGAAACTCAGGACAACACTCAGCTATAGACACAAGGACCCACAAGGACCCACGAAAACACAAGGACACACAACGAGACTTCCTCGCACAGCGAGGAACGCAGAAATTTCAGGGAACTCATGGAAGTAAACAGTGATCCAGCCATGAATAGTAATGAATACGTACACAAAGAAACACAAGGACACACATCAAAACAGAAGATAACACACAGGGATACACACACACACCTGGGTGTATTTATCTGGGTCATCAATGTAGCCCATGATGACACCCAGACTCTTGACGACGGCCTCTCGCACCATATCGGCCTTGTCCTCCGCCAACATCTGCTGCAGCATGGAGAGGACCAGAGAGCTGCGGATCTCCTTCTACAAACACACACACACACACACACAGTGTGGTTTAAGGAAAAGACACAACATGTTATAATTAGAACTGCAGAGTCTTCTCTGTATCAACACTTTCACAATCACAAAGCTAGACACACAAATACGTAACGTAATTACACGCTACGAGCCCTTTTCTTACTAATGTGGCATCGCCCCCACTTACAGAGCCGTGCCAACACTTGGACTTTAGTTTAAAACTAATTCTCAGACTCACAGGAGGGTGTATAATTCCTGGGGCCAAACCTCAGAAGAAAAGAAGAAAAGAAAAAAGAAAAAAAGAAAAATAAAAAAAAATTAAATAAATAAAAAATAAATAAAAAAAAGCAAATCATATTAAATAAATAAATATTTGAGTTAAAATTTAAAATAATCCTTTTAATTTACTTATAATTTTTATTAATTAATAATTTAAATAAAAATCGTTTTTTAACACTACTATATACTATTCCATACTATATAGAGTTTTAGTTTTTTTTTTTATTTTACATTTTGTGAAGCTGCTATTAGCTCAGAAATTTAAAAACACAATCAATCAATCAATATATATATTATATTATATTATATTATATTATATTATATTATATTATATTATATTATATTATATTATATATTATATTATATTATATTATATTATATTATATTATATTATATTATATTATATTATATTATATAATCAGAGTTTCTTTTTTTCTACTTAAAACATTTGCTCATTTTCTTGTTTTACTTGCATGCTGGATTGACAGAAACTCTCAGGACGTAGACAAGCCGTAAAGCAGTAGTCCAGCCTAATTCTGACTGTAATAATATGGAACTTGATAGTACACTATTATTAAGCAATTTTGCAATTTATTCAGCACAAACTTGGACATTTAGTCATACCAGTTATATTAGACACATATGGTTAAAACAAACAACAAAAAAAAAGTAAGTTCCTGGAATCGGACGAGTTTCCGAGCCATTTTCTCGACTTGGGCCAAAGTTGTGTTTGGGAACAAAGGACATCTAGATGATGCCAAGTCAGCTGCCACAAACTAATCAAAATCCACTGTGATCTGTCAGGGAGGCATTCGAGAAGCTTCTAGAGATTTGGGAAAGTCTGAGCTTTGGAAAGGATTTCACAGAAATGAGGTGATGGTGCATGTTATCAGAAATGGTTGCAAAATTGTTCACGGTTTTATTCATTAAAAGCTTTTCCATCACTACTGGTTTAACCTTAACCTACACCCAGTTATTTTTCAGTGATGGATGTGGTTTAAATACTGTGATGTATAGAAATAACATTTCACTGCAACCATCCTGATCAACTGGGACCTAGAACATGTTTTTCCTAACTTTTAAAGAAGCTAAAAATTACGTTACCCACAATGCTATTTGTCCTCACTTCATGTTTTCATTTCGAAAAAGTGCGATGCAGCGGCACTTTAGTCCCGCTCTCTCATCTCTTCATATGAGCTGGCGCTAATAACAGCGTCAACAGCATCAGTCACCTCGGACATCACTAAAAGCGATACCTGACTGCTGTAGCTGAACTTTTTCTCCTATTAAATTTTATTGAAATGTGCTTGTAATGTAACGTGGTCCGACAAAAAAAATACAGCGCCAAACAAAATGGTAGCGTCAGAATCGTTAAATACATCATAAAAATAAATCTGGATAAAACTAGTGAGAACTCCTGCTGTTTTATAAAAATTAGTGCAAATTAAAAAACGATTTGTCGTTGTTGATCAAGGCATGTGTGTTAATATTTTTGTGAAAGTATTCGCTGATCGTTTAAAATTCCAGAAGTCGTCTCGCCAGTCAGACGAATAAATCTTACCGGGAGATAGGGGGCAAGCGCTCCACAAGACTCCGCCACCAGCAGCCTTCTCTCTGGGTACTTGTGGTTTATCTGAACCATACACACACGTACACACAAAACCAGCCAAGTCAAAGAAGACACAACATGATAGAGTGAGTCCATGGCCTGACCACATGCTTGCTTTTCCCTCCATTGTGTTTACCAGCCCCCCCCCCCTTCCCCTCCCTCCCTCACAAGACCGATCGCCTTATTGCCAAAGCCAGAACAGTCCAGAAAAGGACTGTTTTGTGGTGTAGCTAAGATAAACAGGTGTACACTTACAATTAAATTAAACTACAAGGGCGTTCCGGGTTAAGCAACAAACACTCTGAGGGCGTGAGTATGGCTATGACTATCGCACAGGCTTTGATGAGCAACCGGGATATTACACATCTGTAACGAGTGTCTGTTTTCCTCAAAAGTTATGAGAATCAAATGTGAGAGGAAGAAAACAACTTGTGAGGTCTGTTTGTCTGATCGTCGTGTGGGAACACAGTATTTTCGCTTTGTTTTAGAAATGATCAAAATGTCATGGTGATAGATTTCCAATTACGTTTGGCTTTAGATTTCGGATTAAGTTCGGCTAAAGGGTTATAAACGTATCTTGACTTGCGTTTCAACCTCAATTACGACAAAGATTTCAAATTGAGAACTGAATAAACTGCTTAGGATTTAGCTTTTTGTTCTGTCTATATAATAGTCATCGCACTGTAATAAAAAAATATGAACCTCCACATGTTCAGCTGGCAGGGTATATTACTTGAAATGAATAACAACTCGTCTCCACAGCGCAGTGGAGTTGGTGGCAAAATGGATGCTCGTACCCTGAAATTAAAGCGGACGTTCAGAACTGACAGGTTTAGTTTCAGGGAGGTTTAATTAAAGGGTTGATTGTTGTATTCAAAATGCTATGCTGAAGAGCGGAGCCAAATTTATCACTTACATACTGCTGTGTGTGTGTGTGTGTGCTGGTATATCTCGTGTATGTGTGGCTTAGGGGTGAAAGAGCCGACCTGTTCCCAGCACTGTGGTAAAAGTTCCACCTCCACCCGCGTTGGGCCCACATGCCGGGCAAAAGCCACACAGCCCATAAGGATCATTTGTCTGAAGGAGGCAAAGAAACAATGGAGGAGTGTTAGCGGCAACCACAGCAGCAATGAAAGTTATGTTAAGAACAGCACTTTATACCGAGTGTACTTTGGTGTTTCCTACATTGCACTGAAGCTCTGAAACAGTCCGTCGACTCTTTAACGGTGAACGGAGAGCTTGATCTGGAACATTATGAGTAATGTGTGGGGTGTTGTCTGGAGCTGGGAAATACTGGGAAGTGAGGTGCTTACTCACGTTATTTATTTATTTTTACTATGCCATTTTATTTACTCAGTTTGCCTCAGGTACCGTAATGTTCCAGGAGTAAAAAATACCCTATAAAGTTTACCTACAGTAAATGTTGGACCTACCTGAAGAAAGCAAACCTTTCACACATCTCAGCTCACTAATGATTACCACTTAGACCAAAGATCAAGCATAAAGAGGCAGAATTTAGCTTAAATGCTGCCCCAGCTCCCAGATATTCACCATACCATCAAGTCCAGACCCTTTTTATTGCCATGATGTCTAAAATATGCTACATTTACCACAGACGAAAATTTCAGATCGCTTCTACAGATTGAGAAAAAGAAGAGAAAACGGGAAAGAAAGAAGTAGAAGCGTTTGTTGCTCATGAGCCTGAGAGAAGAACGCCCCTAGCGTGAAGCACGGTGGTGGTAGCATGATGTTGTAGGGATGCTTTTCATCAGCAGGGACTGAGAAAGTGGTCAGGGTTGAGAGTAGGATAAATGGAGACAAATACATGGCAATTGTAAAAAGAAATCCAGTTCCAGTGTGCTAGAGACTTGAGCCTGGGTCAGAGGTTCAAATATCTAGAGGACCCTAAGGTACTAAGGCACTGGTTCAGCTGAATATATTACAAAGCCCAGACTTTAGACTGAGAATCTGTAACAAGAACCCGGAATTTTTGTTCACCAATGGTCTCGGTCCAATTTGACAGAGCCTGAGCAATTTTGCCAGGAAGAATGAGCAAAACGATCAGGCTCCAGATGAGTAAAACTGGCCTCGACTCTGTAACTACACCCACACACTCAAACAGAAACACACACACACACCTCTGCTCGTCGTCAGGTCTCTTGATGAGGTTGAAGAGGATGTGCAGTAGCTGGTCTCTCTCTTTGGACTCAGGGTGGAGGCAGGCTGTGCACAGGATGAGCGGAATGAGTTCCTACAACACAAGCAAACACCAATGCAGGTGTGAGATTCAAAGAAATACAACACTCCGGATCACACACCTGTAAACACACTCGCACCTCCAGAGGGAAGCAACAGGACATTCTGGCATACAGGGGTCAAGGATGCGGGGAATAACACATGGCTCGCCTTCAGCACAAAGGAGAAGGTCTGAAAGTGTGCGCTTGGGCGTGTATAGTAAAAATACAGCAATATATCTGTCCTCTGGAGAGCATGGACAAATATTAGTGGAGGTTTTTTGACTGGTTTTTAAATGGTTTCTATTTAAAGCTGCTGGTCATAGTCATAAAAATCCCATCATCATGTCACACACTTGGACTTGCAGCCATGCAGTGGTTACCGGTGACGCATTCAGTCAGTTTTGGGGACGCACTAAGAAGAGAATCTTGAGATTAATCCTTATCAAACAACGCTCGGGTTCACAGCGTACACACCTTTAGGGCTGGGCTGTAAATAAACAAAGCTGATGAAGACACAAAAACAGGAAAGTTAAACAAATCTGCGGTGAGACATCAGGCAGATTGACGCCTTGGCCTGTTTATTTGCACTCCTTCACTTTGGCAGTACATTTTCACCTGCCAAGAGTTCTCTATAACACCCTGTTCCCCCTCCCTCTCTCTCTCTCTCTCTCTCTGGCCTTCTGCATCAGACTCCAGCTATGCTACTTGCATCCCTTTGAACTGAGTTAAAAGTCATGGCGTGTAGCACCTGGAAGAGGAAGGCATGCACGCAGGCCGTTGAGAAACATTTTTTTTGGCACCGATCCACACATTGATGTGCGGAGGTTTTCGGGCAACAGGATTAACTGTATGCTCCGGGCAGACAATAAAATAAAGAGGGAGGGGAAGTGACACTTATCATAAATATGCAAGGATGAACATATGGCTTGACTTAGCTCACTACTAATCTCTATTAGACCTTACAGCACTCTACATGAACACAGTGTCGAGACTAAAGATTTCTAACACACTTAAATCTGTGCCTGTGTGACAGTCTCGGTTAAAAACAAGTCATTCAGAGACTAGATATGTACATACAACATTATGAAAAATACACCGTAAAATATACTGCATTGGACTTTTGAAAACTATTGCTACGTGTGAACCAAGACTAAATATAGGGTGCAAAAATTTCTGCAAATTTAGTACAAGAAAGAAAGGTTTAGGTTTAAAAGCTACCAAGCATATCTATTCGATCTAGTCTAGTGATTGACAGGGGAGACAGTAACACCAACCCATCATCCCACTCCGACAGCCCAAGGATAGCTGCGTCATCATTACGATACAAACTCAATCTCCTGACGACACAAACGGATGCTTCTCACCATTTGGCAGCCTGATTTCATTAAACGTTATAAAACGCTGGGAAAACAAATGACCTCCTGCTAGCAATTATATTCTAGTAGCTATAAATAGCCTGTCCCTCCATAACTCTCTTGAAGATAGTGTTTCTTTTTCACGCCAGCATGTACCATTATTGATTAACGCCACAAACCCTAAACAGATGAGACATCTGTTTTGAACTGGAAGAGACAACAAAATTCATACATCTAGGTCCATTGGCTATTAAAGCTTATGCTCTCTTTCTGATCTAACGTCTTCCCTGGTTGCTTTAGCTAAGCAATACACATAAATGGGACCAGTTGACAGCCCCTGGTATTTAGTACAGTAGAGGATGTAACTACATAATTCTAAAGATAAGCATCGTAAAATAGCAACACAAACCTTGTGTCTAAGATTACAGATGCTTGTTAATCTTGTAAAAACATTGGGTGTATATGTAACTACTACATAGTGCACTAAAATGATAAAAAAGCAACTGAGGATTATGTGACTAAAGATCGTCACCAACAGCTTTATTCGGAACGCCAATCAGCCAATCAAGTGGCAGCAGCACAGTGAATAAAAACATGAAGTCATGAGCTTCGGTTAATGTTAATGTAAGAATGGGAGGGGGAAAAAAGCATCTCAGTGATCTCAGTTACACTGACTGTGGCATGGTTGTTGGAGTCGGATGGGTTTGAGTATTTCAGAAACTGAAAATAGAAATCTCCTGGCATTTTATCACACTGGAGACCAGGAGACTGGTTGCGATAACACACACACAACCACTCTTCAAAACCGTGCTGAAGTCAAAACTGGACAGCTTTACGACCTCCACCAGTCTTCCCAGTCTCGGTTTGGCTGATTACCGTTTGCATAACTGCATGGAGAAGCTGGATGTACAAGCATTCCTAATAAAGTGCATGTTACATGACTGAGCAGATATCTGGGAATAGCTAGCGTAATACTAACTGTCAGAGCAAAAACAGGCCAAATCCACCAGACAGGGATGAGAAATTATCATTTGATAAATGTGACTAGTACCGTGTCTGCAAAATCAAAGCATTTCCAAAGAAAATGCAGAGTTAAACAGTAATGCAAAGAATTTCTGGAATATCGAATGACTCAATTGAGCCAACAACAAAGACCAGACCATGCAGCTGGGATTATCACGACAGGATGCTTTACACAGACATTACACATATTACTCACTGACACCTAATTCTGTCCTTTCTGTATGCACCAGTCAAGAACGGTTATTAATTTATTACTAATATGAGCATTGTTGTACTCTTCAGCTATAGCCATTTCAGACATCTAAAAGACCGGGCATAGACCGGACATACCGGCTACTTCCGGGTTGTCGCCACTGCTCAAGAACCCAAACGTATACGATGATTTTTTCCTACTTGTGCTTCATCTGATGAAGGGATTGAGTCAAGAAAAATATGGACAATGTCATGGCGAACAACTGAATAATGTGGGGCAAATCTTTTTTTGACAGATAATTAGAGAAGGATCACATAAATCAACATAAGATTCCTAAGAAACTTGTAAATGATCCTCAGAAACACCGTCACTAGGAGTTGAAACAGGAAATTGCTGAGCACAGAAAGGAAGATGACTCCTAAAATATTAAGCCTGAAGTCTTTATTTTAACTCAAGTCTCTTTCTGTGATTACTGGAACATGCCGTACGACACTCAGTGGGAAAATATATTCTATGAAAGGTGATACCTTCCAATCGAGCATGTACATTTCTGTAACAATTAATCGTGAAACATTGACGGCCAGAGCTATGAGTGGGTGAACTATGGGTTCCAAACAATACAGTCATTTATATTAATAAAACAGACTGAAAACTTGATAGCGTCCAGGCTTTCTCTCAGCATCAAGCAACAACCAATATGGCGTCATGATGTCACCGCTCCAGCCAATGGGAGCAGCGGATGTCTATGGCTACGGATGCCTTTTAGATGTCTATGGTTACAGCATCAGCTACACCACCAGACACCATCCACAGTCCTTGGTATAAAAAGGACTATTATATACACACGTACATTTTTTACGCTTCCTTGTGTTGACTGAAATATATACATCATCATGGCAATTTTAATTAAACAATATGTTCTGTTTTGCCGGGTGTTCAGAATTTCAATTCATATGCTTCATAGTTGCACTCCCTGCTCACTTTTGTTTACAACGTGCTAATCAGTAACTAGTAAATGTTCACAGTCATTATCTCTACAATAACGTGGGCTTCGGAATTAAAAACCTGTAACTGCAGCAGAGCAGACAGGTGTGCAGCTAACACTTAATAGCCCATTGTTCTGTAGTGGGTGCCATATCACAGAGCTCGAGGGCGTGTGTGTGTGTGTGTGTTAGGAGTAAGAGCAGTTAAGAACTGACTATTAGATACAGAGAACGGACAGTTGAGATTAACAGACAAAGCTCAAAGTCCACTGAATGAGGGCAGGAATGAGGAAATTTCTATGTCCCACTCCTGCCCGTGTTGTTTGCTTCCACTTGGCTGAGAGAACACCACTATGCAAAGCAGAGGCTCAAGAGGCAGAGATGGCACATAACCAACAGGTGCGACAAACATCGTGTGCGTGTGTGTGTGTGTGTGACTCTGACTCTGTGAGACTCTGTGTGCACATATGCATGAGCAGATGTTTTGTGAGTGTCCTCTAAAGGATTTAACTATGCAGAAGATAAAGGAGGAATGAACGTGAGCGAATGAAAGACTATCATGAATAAGGATCTGTGAGTGATGCTTTAATGGAGTACACAAAATATGGTACTACAAAAATATACAAACCACCACAACATATAACAATGAAACATTCAAAGCCAATAACAATAGCCATACCTTCTATACTAAGATTCTGCAGCTTCACTAGAACTCTTAGGCACAGAGGCCACACCTCTTTGAGATTGGAGCAGAGACCACTCCACTTTCATCAAGACTGATGCAGAGGCCACACCTCCCTTACTTTGATTAACACAGAAGCCACACCGTCTTCACCAAATTGGTGCAGAGACCACACCTCCTTTACTTAGACTAACACAGAAGCCACACCTCCTTCACCGAGACTGATGCAGAGGCCATACATCCTTAACCGAAACTGATGCAGAGGCCACACCTCCTTTACCTGGGCAAACACAGAGACCAGACCTCTTTCATTAGGACTCTTATGTCCAGAAGCCACACCTCCTTCACTGAAATTGGCATCGAGGCAAAACGTTCCTTCACTGAAATTGACCTAGAGTCCACACCTCCTTCCACGAAAATGGTGCAGAGACCATAATTTCATTCACGAAGGCTGATGCAGAGGCCACACCTCCTTCACCGAGACTGATGCAGAGGCCACACCTCCTTTACTTAACCTAACACAGAAGCCACACCTCCTTCACTGAAATTGGTGCAACCAACACCTTCTTCACAGAGACTGATTAAGAGGCCACACCTCATTTACTTGGGCTGACACAGAGACCATACCTCATTCACTAGGACTCTTATGTCCAGAAGCCACACCTCCTTCACTGACATCGAGGCCAAACTTCCTTCACAGAAACTGACCCACAGTCCACCTCCTTTAACTGGACTGCTACAGAGACCACACCTACATCACAAAGGCCATGTCTCCTTAACTGGGACTACAGGTATAGAGGACACACCTCTTTTGATTTGACTTACAGGTCAAAGTGACCACCCTTGCTTCACCAGGACTAATAGGCCACACCTCCTTTTAAGGACAAAAATGTCTTTGGGTAACATAAAACGTGACAAATAACTGACACATATTTTGACCATTCTGCAGCCAGAGACAAACAAAAGCAACTCAGTGGTTTCACAAACACACACTCACTCACAGACACACACACAGGGAACAAAGGAAGACTGGCATAGCAGCGTGCATATGTGTTCCACTCACCTGACACAGATGCACAACCATTCTCTAATGCAGCAGAGAGGCATGCACCAAAGCAGGAGAATTAATGAGCAAATGCAAAAAAAAGTGAATAAAAAACCAAGGCAGAAGTGGAAGACAGGGGACAAGAGATGTGAATTAGTGGAAGAAAATGAACACACAGTCCAGTCAGTGCCGAATTCTAACTGAAGACAGCAAAAAAAATAAAAATAAACAGCAGCATGTGTGTCGGCCATGAAAGAGAGAAGTGTGTATGTGTGTGTGTGTGTGTGTGTGTATATATACACCTCGCGCTTGGCAAGCAGGACATTGGGGACAATGTGAGGCAGACAGCGACCCAGCATCAGCATCACGCTCTCCTCACTGTCAGCGATACGCGACACCTGATAAAGCAACACAGTGTTAACACACACACCCACAGTACAAATCAGATTAAACTTTGTGTTATATTTTTAAACAAATTCCTCATTCTAATATTTTATCATTTTAGCAACTCGTGTAATTGTTGATCTGGTGAAGCTGTCTATATGGAAACATTCATTTATTTATTTTTAATTCATGGAAGGAGTCTCCAGTATCAGTATTCCACCACAAGAAATTCTTCTTCAGGACAGAAGGCTTCGAGTTCACTTGTTTATTTTTTAATTCCTCAGACACACGAGTGAACATTTGCCTGTAGCCCGATATGACGTAAATGATGACAGGAACTAGCACAGACATTCCACAACACTGAACGTAACCAGGAATAACGCAATCATCTTACGTGTGAAGTAAAAAAAATAAAAATTAAAAATAAATTCATATGAAAGTTCAATTTCGATAACATCTAAAGCTACTGAACAGAAGTTTTGTTTTTAACCAACTATGCAAACGAACTTAAAGTATAAGATGTCATACAGATTAAGGGCTTTTCCCAGGCGCTGACAACCGTTCAGGTTTCTTTCGTTTTGTATAAGAGCTGAGCAGGTAAAAGTGACGCAAGTGGAGCAGGAGGTGGTGTGGAAAGCTCAAGGCTGAGACATGTATGTGCCTGACTGCTTCCAAGTGTTTAACCTTAGTAAAACAGCCAAGCTACATAACGCTAGCCAACCTAGCTTCAATCTACATTAACAATCTGAGCAGTTAGCATTTAACGTAGTTTTTTTTTTTTTTAAATGTCAGATAATAATTATAAACCTCATCACAGGAATCTGTTCACAAGACTGCTATCTGAGAATGCTAAATGCTATCAGTGAGCCCTCATGCATTCCTGTTAACAAATGCTGAACCTTGTGTATGCGTGTCTGCATGAATGCCCAATAACAGCAGTGTCAGGTGGTCCTTTGAGAAGAACTGCTCTGTGCATGGAGGTGTGGAGGTGTGGTTGCATGTAATTGGAGCGTGCTCACCTCAGAGCCAAGCCTGCTGTCAGCAGACATTCGACAGAAGGACAAAAGTGCTTGGTGGAAGGCCGGAGACAGCTTTCTGCAAAGGATACACAAAAGCATGCTTTTACAGGCTTCCTCAGGGTTCGGTTACGTTCTCCGGCTGTGTGCTAATTGCTCCCTAGCCACTACAGAGCCAGCACCCAGCATGTAATGCTGAGTGGATGTGGATGTGGATGTGTGACCGAGAATCTCCACGTACTGGGCATTGGAATATGAATCTGATTCGCTTAGGGCAGTGGTGACACCTAGTGGACAAAATGAGGAACAGACTGAAATCACAGTAGAAAGCTCCAAAATAAAACTCTAGAACAGAGACTAGTTAAGGAAAATAATGAAAAGAATGTTGTTCTTTTGGATGCTCCCTGATTGATTTTTGGCACAGGTTTTACTTCAGATCCCCGTCCTGACGTAAAATGGGAGCATTTTTAACCGGGCTTGGACCCCCACAGAGAGTTAACCCCTCAGCAGCTGGGTTGGTTTCCTTGCCGGGGAATTGAACCCAGGCCAAGGCAGTGACAGAGTCATGTCTTGTTCAGTAATACACCCATCCATTTTCTATACCCGCTTTATTGCTAATTAGGGTCACATGGGAGCCTATCCCAGCACACATTGGGCGAAAGGCAGTGGTACACCCCGGACAGGTCACCAGTCGATCACAGGGCCTCAGTAATACATAAAACATTGTAATTGTTGGAAAACTTCAGGACATTCTGTAATTTAACAAAACAGAAAACTTCAGAGAAACGGTCCAACATGAGGCTCTGCTGTTGTTCATTTTCCTATAACATCATGTCTTGTTGCGATTTAGTCTTTATATTAGACATCATAATCATAAAACTGCACTAGATCCATAGTGTTTGCTTTCTGATGAAAAATTTCAGACCATTCTTTTTCTACTAGTGCAAAAATTACCATTAAAATCAAATCAAAAGTGAAGAGGGTGTGTTGTAATCAGGTGATACAGAATATAATATATGAACATAATAAAATCGTATATTTGTGTCACCTGTTTGGTTGGTCAAACTGTACAGGGCCTTTGCTGTGCTGGTCAGGGCTTTTAAGCTTGCTGTGGTTGGGTGTAGATGAAGAGGAATTCTCAGCAGCAGTGGCAGTAGTGGTAATTGTGGTGGCGCTGGTGTTAGTGGTAGTGTTAGTACTTGATTTGGAGTCTGGATTAGCCTCGAGCTCCGCTACTCCCCGTATGTCCAGATACTGGCCGTTATCCAGTAGACCTTGCTCATGCTGCAGCCGTGACTCTGACTCACCGCGTTCCACCAGGGCTGCTGGAGGGGCCGCCATGTTCCTCTGCAGACCCTGGATTTCACTAAGAACCGCCAAATTAAATAAAGTAAATCATTTCTGGGGCATAATTATCTTGCAGGACACTCAATCAGTCAGAGTACTGCGTGTTGTTGCAATAATTAGATGCAGTAATAACCACAGGACTTGGGATGATTTATCTAGGCTTGCGTGGGAGAGAAATGGGAAAGCAATGGGGGTTTTATTTTCCATTCTATAAAACTTCATGACATTCATGTTTTTCATCACTTACTTTTGTAATTTTTTTATTTGCTCTGCTAGACTCTGTTTCTCACTGTTTAGGAGGCTGATCTGGTACTCCAGCTCCTGCACTACGTCTGTCTGCTGTGAAAGAGGGAGAGAGAAAGAGAGAGACAGAGAGAGAGAGGGAAAGAGAGAGAGATTAGACAGCAAGGCTCAGGAGCCCTTAATCGGTGAAATAAATTTCATGGATCCCTTTAGTACAACTTTATTCTATGACTGAAATATTATTTTAGCCTCAGGACATTTTTTTTTTTCCATTCCTGATCTTTCCATAGACCCTTCCAGCTCACATTAGGTTCCAAGCTGCTAAGTTTTTGAGTGACTGTTTGTATTAAAGCTCTTCTCGAGTAATACTAGCAGAACGCGTGTCTGTACGGGTTTTAATTCAGTAAGAGCAATGCCACGTAAGCTGACTCCGCAACCTGTACGAGGCATTCATTAATATACTATAAAAACAAGTCACAGGAGTTCATGAGCATTTTTGTCCTGTGCTGTCTTGTGAAAAATAGACAATCTCTGATGAACAAAAAACGCAGTCTGAGAGCGTATTTAGTTTATACAACGAACACCGGCTCTGCAGAAACGTATTCCATGAATCAAACTAACCAATCATCAGTCATTCTCCGACCGTACCCACAAAGCTCTCAGCTAATCAACACCTGCCTTGAACAATATTATTATACTCCCAGGTCATTAACATAAATGTAAAAAGGATTGGTCAAATTGTCAGGAACTGACAGGAAGCTAAAATTCAGCTTGGATAAAACAGATGTACTGCATAGAAATAGCCTTTATTTGTCACATATACATTACTGCAAAGTGAAATTCTTTCTTCACACATGCCATCCTTAGAGCTTGGGGTCAGAGCGCAGGGTCAGCCATGATACAGCTCCCCTGGAGCAGAGAGGGTTAAGGACCTTGCTGAAGGGCCCAACAGTGGCAATTTGGCGGTGCTGGGGCTTGAACCCCCTGGGGTCAACGATCCCAGAGCCTTAACCACTTGAGCCACCACTGACCCTAATATACATATGTATAAGTTTTTTGTTTGAATAGTACAATGTGAACTCGAATTCACAAATAAACACAAAGACAATTATTTTTTAAGATTAATTCCATTTAAGGCAATAAGGTCTGCGTAGTCCTAGCTGCTAAAATGATTTCCATTCAGATCCATTCTCAGTATCACTTTTGTAATTGTAGGCTGTTCACAATTATTTCCACCTGAATTATACTAAATATTCAGTAGACATTATTATAAATAGAATACCATGAGGATAAAAATATATCATATCATCACTGTGCTGTCGAAATATAGTTTAACAGGTGAAATGTGATTTAAAGGGTCCAGCTCATCGTTCTCACCCACGTAATTCATTTCACAATAAATCTAGTACACGCTGAGGCACTAAAAACAGGAAACAAAACTAAACATTTACAGCATTTGGGAAACGCCCTTATCCGGAGCCACCTACATTTCAATCTCATTGCAATTAAGGGTTAAGGGCCTTGCTCAAGGGCCCAGCAATGGCAGCTTGGTGGACCTGAGATTCAAACTCACAACCTTCTGATCAGTAGTCTAACACCATAACCAAAGCCGATAACTGTATCCACTGTTAGGCTGAAAAACTGGCTAATGAAGACTACATATTAGGTCATGGCCTATTTATTCACCATTTTACAATACTTTGTTACATATTAACATCTCACTGACCTTCCAGAGAAAGAAACAGCTGATGTTTTTACCAAAAGAGATTTCAAACCATGGGTCTCTTTTATCAAGCTGGATACAAAATCATTTATTCGGAAATCATTCAAAGGAGCATTTACGCAAGAAATGTGGTGCTTATGGAAATCCAGAAATCTCTAAAAACAACAAGAGTGTGTGTTATTTCATGTCCAGATAATGAGGAGCATCACCTCACACTTTTAAAAGCTGCAAATGAACCACGTCAGGCTACAACTGACTCTAAACTGGTTGATCACCAGAACAGTTGGGCAGTCATGTGGTGTACACGAGATGATTCAATTCTGCTGGAACGTAATCCTGTTTGCTCAACATTCGCAGAAGACGACATAGGTTTATTTATCAGAGAGTGATTAGCTTCCTTCTGCTGTCCTGCTCACTAGTGAAAAATACTGAAATATGTTTCAGTACATAAACTAACCAGAGCTAATACAGTGGAACCTCGGCATAGGAATTTCATTCGTTCTGGAGGCGAAAATCTATATTGTGAAATTAATTTGCCCATAAGAAATAATACAAATCCAGATAATCTGTTCCGGCCATCCAAACATATGACCGATACGAAGAGTATGTAAACTGTATGGCTGCTTACAAAGAACTGACCTAAGCCAAGCATTCCATGTCAAGGGTCCTCACAGGAAGTCGTGCCACCAAGCTTGGGCTAAAAATAGAACAGACCACACCCACGCCACCAATCTGTCAAGCCCCAAAATCACCTAGCTATTGAACGCATACCGAAGGCAACGTTGGTATCGCGGGTTGACTCTTTCCTTCGCTGACTCAAAAACAATTCGTAAACTCGCTTGGCTTGGCTTCCCAAAATCCCAGGACCACCAATCTGAGGGTATTCACCAAAATGCTATAAATATGTGTGTGATAAATAATAACCAGGTGTCCGGTAACCTTCTTACCCGATTCATAAAACAAATCTAATCCATTAAAGTACCTGTACAGTCTCATTCTTCTGCACAGGCTCCTGGGTAATGTAGTCCATTGTGAGGTCATCAGCGTCCACGCCAACAGCTACGTCTACGGTTTCCCGGTGTGAATGCTGGCTGCTGCCACAGTTTCTGTAGAGCTGCAGCAGGTCAGGAGGTTTGGGAATGTTCAAGCCTACGTCATCCCACAACTCAAAATCCTACGCACCCAACAAACACGAAGACACACAAATCAAGCTATGAAGATGTTATGGAGACTGTAGTGATACTGCGAGACAGTAAACATGACTAAGGGTAAATATTTTTCCAGAATAATAAACCATAGCCAGATACATCATATTATACAGTGGTTTGCATAAGTATTCTGTGTAGTGTTTCCTGAAACTAAAATGATCTCAATTAGGGACTCCCAAAACATCCTACAATACTGAAGTATTGTTTTGAAGCCCCTGAATTAATTCTGGCACCATCGGAAATCACATAATTAGCTTGACTGTGTTGATATGTATGAAATTAGAGTCCCATGCAAGCCCCTGCAGATGCCTAGCTACAACAATAAGCATTACCTGATCGTCATTTTCGTCAGAGAAGGTGATGGATGACAGCTTGTATTCGTTTTTTAATAAATACTCGTTCACTAAAAAATTTAAGGCTCGTTTCTCCAGGGGGCGGATGGGTTCCTAGAGCAGAAAGATATTGGGTAGAGGTTCAGGGGTGTGTGGGTGGGGGTATTTTTAAAGCAAGTAAAAAGCAATAAAATTTGGCTTACAGTTAATCCTTTTAATATTGAAATAAAATAAAAATATAGAGGCTGACCTGAATTTCAGGACTGGATTTGTAGTTTTTGCGCTCTTGGGAAGGGATTTCACACTCTAAGCGTGAAAAAGAGAGAGAGAGAGAGAGACAGACAGACAGACAGACAGAAAGAAAGACAATTGGCATGTGAACGGACACCCTGCCCTCAGGAGCGAGTCAGGCTCCGACAGCAGTAAAGCAGCGAAGTGTGTGAGAAGCTGTAAAGTACGCCACCTGCAGCCTGAGTCAGGTTGTTGCGCAGAGCCTGAATGGTCTCCTTGGCTTTCCGTAGTTCAAACTCCAGAACTGGACCGAGGGGTAGGGGGTTGGGGGTGGGTCACCGCACGCAAACACACACACACACACACACACACACACACACACACAAGCATCCAACCAAGAGAAAGGAACAACCAAAAAGAAAGTATGGCAATGAAAAACAGATGAAATAAAGAAAGAAATTAAATACAAGATTTGTAAGGAAAAAAAAAAACTGAAGTAGAACCGAAACAGGGACATGCACATTATGGATCTAATGAACGCATGCAGCAGAGATTGCTGGGACAGCTGGCGAAATTTCACACGCAGCATTGGGGTTTTACGATTCAGCTATCTGCTGTCTGACCCGGGATTTTTTTTTTCCTAGAAAGTCAGCTAGAAAGTCAAATGGCAAGAAGAAGCTTTTTTTCATACTTAACACCGAGCTTGTGTCCATGTTGCTTGAGATGTTTTAAAATAAGAACGCCACAGTCATAGCCCTTTAACCACCAATGCCTTATTGCACCTACAAGCTTAAAGCATTCTTCTTTTTTTTTTTTTTTTTAAACCAATCGTCTGTAACTCCAGTCTATGGCATACACCGATCAGGCATAACATTATGACCACTGACAGGTGCCGTGAATCATGGCACCTGTTAGTGGGTGGGATATATTAGGCAGCAAGCGAACATTTTGTCCTCAAAGGTGATGTGTTAGAAGCAGGAAAAACTGGCAAATGTAAAGATTAGAGCCAGTTTCACAAGGGCCAAATTGTGATGGCTAGACGACTGGATCAGAGCATCTCCAAAACTGCAGCTCTTGTGGGGTGTCTGCAGTGGTCAGTATCTATCAAAAGTGGTCCAAGGAAGGAACAGCAGTGAACCGGTGACAGGGTCATGGGTGGCCAAGGCTCACTGATGCACGTGAGGCTGGCCCGTGTGATCCGATCCAACAGACGAGCTACTGTTGCTCAAATTGCTGAAGAAGTTAATGCTGGCTCTGATAGAAAGGTGTCAGAATACACAGTGCAGGATGGGTCAGGGCTGAAAGGTGGACCAACACAATATTAGGCAGGTGGTCATAATGTTATGCCTGGTCGGTGTAGCCTGGTTAATTAACTAACATGACCTGAACCACACTGAGCTTTTAATGCCTAATCTTTGTTAATAAATTCACAGTGGTTAATTTTTTATTTGAAATGATTCATGTTTATGATTAAAGCCCAAATCTCTGAAGACTGGTTTTGAAATGAAAGCAGGCATACCTTCTCCATCCAATGGCTTTTAAACATCGATAAACAAAAAGGTTAAAAGGTATCATCAACTTGATCAAATCAGACCGGATAGAATTATCTTCAATCTTCAAAAATGTTAAAATCCTTTCCTGTTTCAATGAACTGCCTTCTTATCTGATCTTCACCGCACAAGCTCCAACACTCCCTGATAGGTCATGTTTAAAAAATGAACTATAAGCACTTTTCTTTCCTCCTATCAAACTGATAAAATACTAAAATTCTGGCTAAAATACTTTTCTGGCACTGCAGCCGATCTGCAGTCCACCAGTTGATGACCCCTGAGTAAGTCTCTCCATTGTGAATATATAATATACAGCTCTGAGACCACTGCAAAATAATCAGTTTCTTATGTTTTTTTTTTTTCTTACAGGTTCATGTATTGGTGAGATGAACGGTTTTGTTTTGACAATATTGCTCCTAAATCCAAAGTATAACTATTGTTATTTAGAGTGTATATTTAAAGGAAATGACGACACATGAAAATAACCCAAGATCATGCAGTATTTGCAGAGCTTTAATAACTCAAATAAAACAGAATGCAAATCATTTGTAAACAAATTGTGTTAATGCTTTGGCTAAATAACATTAAGAAATCAGTATTTGGTGGAATAACCCCGATTTGGCATGCTCTCCACCAGTCTTTCACATTGCTCTTGGGTAACTTTATACCACCCTTTCTGCAAAAAAGCAAACAGCTCAGCTTTGCTTGATGGTTTGTGACCATCCATCTTCCTTTTGATGACATTCCAGAGGTTTTCAATAGGGTTCAAGTCTGGAGATTCGGCAGTGGTCTGTTTTTTTTTCTCCCAGAGCTGTATATTGCGACTGCAAACTCTACAATATTCAGGAGCTTGCATTATTTTTTCTTCTTACCATTTTTTTCTTTTACAGCAGGTATTCTGCCGATTTGGGCCGAGACGTGTCGTGTGGCATCACAACACGCGTTTAGCCAAAGCCCTCTTCGATTCTTGTGAGTCAAACATGAGGACAGATATCACAGTTAACACAAAATTTTACACCCGATGGTAAAATATATCTGTTAGGACACAAATACTGCTTGTAAAATCCTACATGTCTACTACTGGGAATGCTTTTCATTTGTAAACTTTCATATTTTGGATACGTAAAAATCCTGCTCTTAAATCAGGTCAAAACCCAGGTCACAGTTTCAGCACCATGTCCGTGGAAATGGGATAAGTGAAGGGCATGACACTGGCACAAATTCACACGCTACCAAAATGTTAAATTAACCTGCTCTGACTATACCTCCTACAGTACATATTTATAAGTATTGATAATAAACACGATGTATTGTAGCATCGGACATATTCCCGTGATGATACGAGAGATCTGGCCGGAGTCTGCAGCAATCTTGCTACAGTAGCCTTTTCTGAGAAAAAAGCACTGGGAGAAGAAGCATGGAGGAGAAGACGCTTGGCATACCTGTGCACTGAAGATCTGCAGAGAACGCTCAGGCCTGGATTAAATATCTAGAGCTTCCTCAAACCGGTACTGGTCAGGATCGTACTAAATAGCTTGTTACAAAAGAGACACACACTGGGATTGTGAAGTCAACATCGGACCTTTGCTTAACACTTGTATTAGAGATCGAGATCGAGAGAGAGAGAGAGAGACTTAAGACCAGGACCAGGACGATTTCCTCTGCAGATCAGGAGAGCACAGGATGCCGACTCAACAAATGGCAAAACTTAAAAGCAAGCAAAAATATAAGTGGCAAAGGGATGCTAGCCTGGATGGATCAACACAGCAAGGAGAAAACAAAAAAAACAAAACAAAACAAAACAAAACAACACAACTGGTGTTGGGACTCATCAGAAAGCCAGAAAAACCCCAGGTCAGACAGCCAGGGCTGTTGGATTTGGAAAATTGGCTGCAAGTGTCCAATTGAACTCTATTTTAACAATAGACAGGCTTTCTCTGCTGCAAGGTTCCTAAATCTCTCTACTTACCAATGACAAGCTAAAGCCCTACATAAACAATACAAAATCCTAAAAGCAATTTTGAAGAAAAATTTACAATTGTTATTTGCTATAGAATGTAAGTATGTAAAATAGGGATTTGTTCAAATCACAATGCCTCATTTAAAGAGTAATTAACACGGCCTGAAACTAGGAGACTGAAAGTAAAAAAACAATAACACGAGCCGCTCTCGGTTTACTCTGAAACCCTTTTTCAGGCCTCACCCTGATTCTTAAAGCTACACAGTAATACGTTGTGTAATATCCTGCTCAGATTAGTTATCATCGTGGCGTCGGAGAAGATTTTCTCATAAAATCGACCAGTCTGGCTCAGTTGTACTCCTTGGCTTTTTAGTCAAGAATTTAATTAAGGAAACACAAAAGCACAGCAAACTAGTTAAAGAGGAGTTGATGAGATCAAAATAAGTAGTAGGATTAATTATAACAGGGCAGAGCTGGATGAGAAACGATATCAGGTTTTCACAGCGCATTGTTCCGTGTGTGTTTACTGTACCCAGTTGTCCTGTCGTTTAGTTTTGTGTGTTGCTCTGGTCTTACACAAGATTTGAAACGGTGTGTAGTGAATAATATGTGATCCCCAGGCTTCATATTTCCTCCTACTATATACATAATCCTGTCATAGCTACTAGAAACATTAGCACAAAGAAATATTTCCATATTAAAAAATAAATCTGTACTTTTGTAATTCATACTGATTACCATAACAACTACTCTAATGTTAACTCTCTTAACACTACTATGAAGGGGATGATAAACCTAACCAGTAAAGATTCTAGGAATCTAATGATCCTATTAAACGCCTTTCATTAGAATTTAGGCCTCTCTCAGGCCTCTCTATGGATTCATTCTGTTCGTCAACTTCAAAGAATAGGGACATTGAGCTGAAAGAGGCCTGAGCTGAATGCGTTCAATGAAGCACACTGCTCATGGTCTCATCGTCATTCAGAGCATCACGTGGACGCTACAGTGACCCCGAACGTTGAGGCTCTAACATTCCCGGCATGACTAGTCAAGATGTTTTAAAGTGACTAACATTCATGCTGAGTTCTGATTAAATAACAATAATAATTATTATTATAATAAATAAACCCAGATAGCCATAAATGTCTGGATGATGAACAATCAAACAACTGAGCGGCCAAATCCCAGAGCTGAACACTTTCTAATCTGGCTTTTGATGACCACAATACGTCCTGCACTACCGCACTTCTTCCCTTACTCACTACACTTACCCGCCACCCTCTCGTCCGACTCCCTGTTCCCGTCGTCCGAGTACCGCGTGAAGTCCAGCGAGTCCAGCGTGCTGATGCTGCCGGCCCGATCTGCAAACAGGGAGAAAAAATATCAGTTACATCAGCGTTTCCCTGACCCGTTCCTCCAGTCTATGTCTTCAGGTCTACGTTCTACACGATCTATAAAAACAACTGGCACAAAAACTATTCATTTAATTAACATAAATTTCTCATTATGCCAAACTCAGTCAGCTACAATATGTTTTACTGCCTTGTGTTTGCTTTTTCAGTTTTGCAGTGTAGCTACATGGAAAATGTAGCTCAAAATGCAATCCATAAATACAAAGATATAACTGTTTATATCTTTATATAATTATTTCAGATGACAAAGACAGAAGAAGGATGTGAGCCAAGTGAGTGTTGTGTCGTAAACCATAACAATATGTCAATAATAATAATTACATGTTGTAGCAATATCTGTAGCACATAACATTATGTAGATCAGCATCTAGCCTTGTAGGTCCATTATAAAACTGAACAGACATCAGATTGACTTGGTTGATCGGCTTAAATCCCTCATGTTTGCCATTTCCCCCATATTTCTTGGTAAAACACAGCAACACATTGAACCGTGGATTTGGGGATTTTGCTCTAGGAATCTTCACTCCTGTATTTCTCAACAAGCTGCAAAAGATTAACGATCCTTAAACACCACACCATTGTAATGATGTCCAAAGCATTATTCAAATGGCTTTCTGGTTACACATTTTTCCAGCCCATCCCAATCCAAGACAAATAACCAGCAGGGATAAAGGCATCTGAACACTTATTACTACATTTATTATCCACTAGTAACACAAAAAGGTAAGGAGTAATCAGTAAGCAAGACACCGCCAGACTCTGATCCTGAATCCGCATTGACGCTTGTAGGAAAACATATTTTGAGGTCACTCTAAAATCTACTGTAACATGCATTACTCTTTGATTAATTATTCACATATCCCAGCTCTCACCACCAAATGGTGATCAAATCAGACGGTGATCGGGAACTGTGAAGTAGCTGACAGTTGGGGGTAAACTCCGGGATCTTCCTCCCATTTAATGCTTTGTTTAAGAGCATCACCTCTAGGCTTTTGTATTGTCATACCAGGGAGTGGACACCCATGAGGTCTACCTCCCCTTGGTGGTTTTTGTTTAAGAGGCTTGGCTTTTGTATTGACACATCTTCAAGGCCTGCCCACTCAAGGCCTTTAAAACTGCAAAGTATGTGCCTTTTCACTGGACTCGATGTCTACAGTGCCATCGCAGTGTGTTCTGATCTCCAATTAAAAGATTCCTGCTGGACACTACTTCCAGGTCCCCTGGTCTGCTTCGGTGAAACACAACCCCCTATTAGAACTCCTTGGAGAACAACATTATCCAAAGGGAAACGCTGAAATGAGATGGACTCTGATTATGAAAGCAGACATAAATACACACTACTGCCTTCAGCAAAACACTGATAAGGAGGAGTTGTTGACACTGTGTTGGCAAATCTATCTCTAGGTGTGACTTGAATAGCAATATCAGCTGGCACCGTGCAATTCTGTCTCCGGGTTTTATTGTAATGGACAGAAACAGAAACGTACCTCATTGTACCTAATTGGCATCTCAGTAGCGTACTTCATGCTATACATTTGGGTATTTATGCATTACACGGAAACAACAAATAACTATGTGGTATTTGCCGTCATTAATCCACATCAGAACAGCCTCCATCTGTGAGAACAGGCACCAGTTCTAGATAGGGTAGGCTGAACGCCCGAGTGCATCAACTTCCTGCAGTTTTGGTATTTTATCCAGGTATTAATAGTACTATGCGACTCCCTGTGTGACCACACCACCCACACTAAAAGTACATGACGTATACCAACTGAGACACATCTCTGGCTTAGCGATCTGCTTAAGCTTCCACTAAGCTGTATTTTTTTAAAAATGACAAAATAATGATATACAAGATATAATAGCCCACTAGCTCGTAAACTTATTTTAGCTTCTGCAAAGAGTAACAGTCGTTAGAGCCCACCAGTCACAACTTATGATGAATTTAGTACCATTATCATTATCGTTTTGAATCAGATGGTACAGCTATTTGTTTTCAGGTTCTTTTCTCCTGCTGGCCTGCTATCGTGTTCACAAAAGTCCAGCTCATATGAAAATATGAATTCAAAACACATTAGCAACAAAAGAAGCATTCGTTGTACTACGCATATCCGACCTCTTGTGTAACTTTCACGGGATGAGGAACAATTGTATACAGTATTATGGAAATACTATATCATCATGGAAACCTCATGGAAATGTCAGGGCATGGAAAACAGGGCTTTATTCACACGGCGATGGCGTAGCCCTTAAACAGTCCTGCTAAATTCAAACATTACAATATAACTTGTATATTCACTTATATGATTAAGGCCATATCGAGCATTTCTGTGTAGAAGGTTTTATGACTTGATTTTATGATTGGATTGCCTCTTAAAGTTAGCTTATTATGGCCAACTAGCTAGAATCAGCAGGGATGGTTCTAAACATTTCTGAATACGATTTAAAAGAGCGTGAGCATGGGAAACTGTGTCAGGTTAGGTCGGCTTATCTAGCTAGCTACGGTTTACAGTGAATAACTGAAGCATTTACAAATGTGACTTAAAATTCCGGTCAGGCTAGCTCAAGTTATCTAGCTAGCTAACACTAAGAGTGAATAAGATGAATATTTAAAAATATTCTCCTGAAAAATCCTGTCAGGTGAGTTCATGGTAGCTAGCTGGCTAACACTAATAGTGAATTATGTAAACGCTTTAAAGCGTTACAATTCCTCTCGGAACAAAATTTTCATTTGGCTAAAATTCCTGTCAAGTTAGTTCCTGTCAGGTTAGTTGATGCTGGCTAACACTAAATACTCAAAAACATGTAAAAAATATATTAAAATTCTTCTCAGAAATCCTGTCAGGTTAGTTCATGGTAGCTAGCTGACTAACAATAATATTGAATAACAAACATTTAAAGATATTTCAATTCCTCTCAGAAATCCTGTCAGACTAGCTCATGTTATCATGCAGGGTAACATTAACAGGCGGTTGTTTTAACCAGAGGCTCGGACTGCCACCTCGTATTATCCGACTTTAGACCATCTCTTCACCCAACATGCTTCCCTGAAACATTCCACCGTCTGCTTTTGACAGCAAAAGATAATATGGACTTATTTTAAAGTCAAAACAAGGTCACGTCAGTGGTGAAAGCGTCAGGCATAGTCTAAGACTTCCTGTATGAACCTGGCCATTGAGTGCTGATGTAATGACTTGGGAACACAAAAAAGGAAAATAAACGAAAAGGCTGAGAAAATAGAATTGTGAGGTAAAACACAACGAGTGTAAATCACAAGGTAATGTGTGTGAAAAGAAATGTCTGATAAATATATCATCAGAAAACTTCAAAAAAAACATCTGATAAAATGTGCCGGCTAATAAGATAAGCTTTGTTTATGCTAGCAGTGTTAACAGTGTCAACTAAAAAAATATAGTGGAAAACCTTCTACCACCTATTAGTTGGAGTCATAAATAAAAATCACTTGAATATAATATTAATATTGTGAAAAATTATGGCACAAAAATACCTTTCTATGATCTTAGCAAACCTACACTGATCAGGCATAACATTATGACCATCTCCCTAACATTCCCCTTTTTGCTGCCAAAACAGCCCTGACCCGTCATGCACTGTGTATTCTGACACCTTTCTATCAGAACCAGCATTCAGCAATTTTGATCAACAGTATCTCGTCTGTTGGATCGGATCACACGGGTCAGCCTTCGCTCCCCACGTGCATCACTGAGCCCTGGCCGTCCATGACCCTGTCGCCGGTTCACCACTGTTCCTTCCTTGGACCACTTTTGATAGATACTGACCACTGCAGACCGGGAACACCCCAGATGACCTGCAGATTTGGAGATGCTCTGATCCAGTGGTCTAGCCATCACAATTTGTCCTCGTCAAACTCGCTCAAATCCTTACGCTTGTCCATTTTTCCTGCTTCTAACACATCAACTTTGAGGACATAATGTTCCTAATATATCCCACCCACTAACAGGGGCCATGATGAGGAGCTCATCAGTGTTATTCACGTCACCTCTCAGTGGTCATAATGTTATGCCTGAGCAGTATACTGTATTATAATCCAGGCAAGCGTGTATCATGATTAAATTTTAGCACCCTCCCCTAGGGTGCACATCCAAAGCTGAGCAATAAAACCGTTCAACAATCCAAACCAGACTGAACAACCCAGAAGACTACGATACCCAGAATGCAAATCTCCCTTTGTCCCACAGGTGGACCTTAGCCAACATTTCTGCAAAATCTCATTAACCGCCATCGGGGGCTGCTGAAAATTTGCCCCTGACTGTGTGTGCCATGCATGATGGCACGATTCAGCCCTAAAAGAGCAGGAGGAGGGGAAAGACGAGGCAAGAGACGAGTCTGCTTTGATGACTACCACACAGCTGCTCCGAACAAATGATCCAATTAGGACACACATTATACGCACAGCGTTCATTCAGCCGGGCTGCAAATCCTCATCTAAAAATACTGCAGATTTTCACCTGTTTGTCAAACCGACATCTCTCGAAGTGGAATCCAATGTGTGAGGAGATATTTCAGTACATTGTGTTAGGGAAATATGACCTTTTATTGTTATTGCCGCACAGCGCCAGTTTAGATAATGACATCTCGAAAGACAACGCTGTCTAACGAAGACACATCAAATAAAAAAGGTGATTAAACCCTGTAATTCTTTATATGGGGAGGTTTCCTGTAAGATGTTTGTTTAGCATTTTTATGAGGTGTTTACAGTGTCAGGGTTTTTTTTTTTTTGTAACAGTTTCCCTGTAAAACTGCATTACTTTTAACCTATCTTTATAACTTTATCTTTTTAACTTATTATCCTTGGACAGGGTTGGTGCAAGAAGGACAGTTTATAGCCATTATAATATAAACTAGACCTGGAACCAACTTATTTTGAAGACACACCCCTTACATTATACAAAGTAAATCTTATACTAGAATCGATTATTTTCAGGAGCATTCTTTCAGAAATTATTCCCAGTTAGGTGAAACTTTTATATGGGTATTTAGTAAAGAAAACTGTATTTTTAATTTTTTTTTAAATGTTTAGCAGATACACCTCTTGTAGCCAAAGCATTTATTTATTTAATTAATTATTTAATTATTTATTTATTTATTTGCTACATTTATTCTAGAATTATTGTACCGTTTGTGTTTAAAACTGCTCCTGCTCCAGTTGACATTTTGGCAGATATTTCCCCCACACAAAAGAAGTGAAGCTGGAAGTGCGAGCCATCTGCTCCTCCTTAGCAGGAAGCCGATCTCACAGGAAGATGGTGTGCATTAGTAACAATAAAACTGAAAAGATCCTGGCCTCAATGCACAAAGCACACACAGGGTCAAATTAGACGAGCAAACATTCGACCACTGTGGCCCTTTAAACAGACTGGTGGTGAGGCCCTGATGAGTGAACTACAGCCTATGTAGAGCACTGCTAATGGTAGTGATGAGTAGTAAAGCTGAGAAGACAACCTACTGTGGTGAACAGGGAAGATATTTGACCGACTATTGCTAGCTGCCAGACTAAGAAAACAATACGGTTTTGTAGTGCACTACATGTCCAGAAACAGATAATGCTAATGACAAGGCTCAAAGTTGAGAAAACTTGCCAAGACCAAATAAGGAGGCACCTGTTCATGATGTACAAAAGATGTCTAAAGCCCTCTTAGCTCGTTGTCAGAAAAGAGTGCAACACAGCTGACATTGCAACAACAGTGATGCAGTGGAACAGTGCTGAGAGCGTAAAAGCACTGACAGTTTAACAGAGCTGACAGTATAACAATGCTTACATAGTGTAACACAGCTGACAGTTTAACAGAGCCGACAGTGTAACAGCACTGACACAGTTTAACAGAGCCGACAGTGTAACAGCACTGACACAGTGTAACACACCCGACAGTAAAACAGCACTGACAAAGCATAACAGCCGACAGTGTAACAGCACTGACACAGTGCAACACAGCCGACAGTGTAACAGCACTGACACAGTGCAACACAGCCGACAGTGTAACAGCACTGACACAGTGCAACACAGCCAACAGTGTAACAGCACTGACACAGTGCAACACAGCCAACAGTGTAACAGCACTGACACAGTGCAACACAGCCGACAGTGTAACAGCACTGACACAGTGCAACACAGCCGACAGTGAAACAGCACTGACACAGTGCAACACAGCCGACAGTGTAACAGCACTGACACAGTACAACACAGCCGACAGTGTAACAGCACTGACACAGTGCAACACAGCCGACAGTGTAACAGCACTGACACAGTGCAACACAGCCGACAGTGTAACAGCACTGACACAGTGCAACACAGCCGACAGTGTAACAGCACTGACACAGTGCAACACAGCCGACAGTGTAACAGCACTGACACAGTGCAACACAGCCGACAGTGTAACAGCACTGACACAGTGCAACACAGCCGACAGTGAAACAGCACTGACACAGTGTAACACAGCCGACAGTGTAACAGCACTGACACAGTGCAACACAGCCGACAGTGTAACAGCACTGACACAGTGCAACACAGCCGACAGTGTAACAGCACTGACACAGTGCAACACAGCCGACAGTGAAACAGCACTGACACAGTGCAACACAGCCGACAGTGTAACAGCACTGACACAGTGCAACACAGCCGACAGTGTAACAGCACTGACACAGTGCAACACAGCCGACAGTGTAACAGCACTGACACAGTGCAACACAGCCGACAGTGAAACAGCACTGACACAGTGTAACACAGCCGACAGGGTAACAGCACTGACACAGTGTAACACAGCTGACACAATGTTAAACCTTTGACACTGTACACCTCAGACTTCTGTATAAATTATATCACAGCCAACATGGTGCAACAGAAAAGACATGGTACATCACACTAGACACAATGTAACTACACTGAAAACAGCGTATCTTACTTGACACAGTTTATCACCACTGACCGCATAACACAGGCAGCGGACAGTGATACAGTGTAATACATCCGAAAGAGGGTAACACCTTATAACACTGCTTATATAACAGCTGAAGTCTGCAGTACATGCAGCACAGGGAAGGAAAGAAGCACACCCTGCATATATACGTTCACCGCAAGTAGTCATTTGGGTAGCAAACTCAAATTATGATATATTTGCATCTTATTTCCTTCTCCTGTAAGAACGGTGAAGTTCTTCTGATGAGGTCACTTCCTATAAAACCACTAAAAAAAAAAAAAAACCCAGCAGGGAATAGTAGAGATTTTATAATAAAATGAAGATTGTATCCGTTTTTTAAGTAAAAATCTCAGTGTGTTAGAACAAATTAATTTAAAGATCTCTCACACACCCTTTCCCAGCATAGAAGGAAACGAATGGCATAATTTTATTATATTACAGAAAGACTTACAGTTTTACACAATTTGTAAATGACTGGTAAGCCACTTGTAGCCTGATTAGCACTGTCCTTACTGGGAAATACTTTAATCTAGCAAGTATTTTCACAGCACTCGAGGAAACCTGAACCTCTGCCCTGTGTGCCGTTATCTTACACCTGTACTGAGGTATGCTGTGGGTCAAACACTCCAAACGCATGCATAACCTTGACAAGAACTCAGTAACAGTAGAAGCAAGTGGAAATAATCAAAAGCCATGCTGTGAAAAGTAAACAAGAGTCAGAGAAGGACACGGCATCAGAGATAAGTCACACTCGGCAGGAGGAATGGCGACGGGGAGAAGACGTCGCACACACACAGGGTACAAACTGCAAATCTGTCATCGCACATGGTTACGTACCGATCACGTGACCTGCACCGTTTTTCCGTTTCTTTTTATCCTGCACCTGCATGGCTGGGATCAATGAGGGGGAAAACTCCACAGTGATCATCAACGATACACACACATGATACACAATTTAAAGGAGATTCAGATCTCGTCTACTACGTTAAGTGCACTATATATAGTGTGAACCAAGGGCTATAGCACCCCATGTACTTTAGTGCGCTATAAAACTAAAACAATGTGCCAGATTATGGCTTTTATGGCACTAGAAATCCAATTCAGCTCCCCACTACATATATAAACTATAACAATCCTTGTAGAAATAACAGAATAACAGCTCATGCACCCTAGGAAGTGCACTACAGAAGCCGTTTAGGTTTGTCTTTCTACTCCTTATTTAAGTGCACTAGACATGGTTGACTCCTACAGCTTATAAGACCTCAGCTGTGCACTATATAGCGTAATGGCACCCACATGTAATATGTAGCAAGTAGGAAGCCACTTACATTTTGCTTTCCTGTTCTCTATACAAGTGCACGACGTAGGCAACAAATGACCTAAATCAGACACTCTATATAGATACCCAAACATTAACCCTGGCTTATGTATGATACAATATAAAATAAAGTTTTCTGCACCCTTTAAAGTGCACTATATGGCCAATAAGAAGCTTTTCGACACCCTACGTAGTGTACTAGACATTTCTGAATCTGTGAGATACAAAGAGTGTGAAATAACGACTACTGCGCCCTACGTAGTGCACCAAATCCACCAGGAAGCCATTTTAGGATTGGTCTCCTTCCTTAATCCGCTGTTTAAGTGGACTAGACTCCTGCATCCAAGAACTTACAATAAACTAGTATATATTCGGATCCTTTCACAGATTCACTACACGGGGTGCGACATGAAACTTGTACACACTCTGTAGTGAACTATGTGTACTATATGGCCAGTCCCTGATCCCTAAACAAGTCCACTAGATAAGATGCAACAATTATTCTTCTGTTAGTGGACACCACGTTCTATAGGAAAACATTCTACTTTCGAATCCTTGTATTAGTGCACTATAACGATTCCTGCGCCCTATCTAGTGCACTATGTTTACAAATGGAAGCCAGTGGACCTAATTTAGTGCTCTAGGACTTATTGAACACAGCATAAGCAAACTTTATATGCTATGAAAGGCGAGCTCATACATACAGCCTATGTTGTGCACCACTTGGGATGTCTCCTTAATCCTAGTGCACTAGAAAAGATGCCTAGATGTGTTATAGAAAAATCCTTTTCATACTGTCTAAAATATTAGGGATGTGTCTCTGTACTCCCTGTAAAAGTGCACTAGACAACTTAAATAGTGACTTAGGTCTATACCCTATTGAATGCACTGTTGTTTTTTTACACTATTTTGGTAGTGTATAATGATGATCCCTACACCCTGAGAAGTCAGCTCCATGTGTGACAGCAGGGATTTGGAGGGGCTTAGGAATTCCCACATAAACGAAGCCAGACCGAGACGTGTGACTTACTCAGCGCTCCTGCTACACCGAGCCCGAGTCCCTGCTCTTTGCAGGCTGGTGGTGTGGCGCTCTGACGCTCGAAGTTGCCCGGGTTGGAGAAGTAATCGCGGAGTCTGGGCAGCTCCCTGCCGGCCTCCAGCAGCTCGGTGTGCAGCTCCAAGGCCGTGAGGATATACTGATCTCGGAGCAGCTGCGCCGCGATGGCGTCCACGGACACCCGCGGGGGCTCCGCGCCACTGCCCGCTCCGGGGCCCGCACCTGTCCGGCTGCTGGACAATAAAAGCGAGCTGGGATCCGCGTCAGTCGGTGGAGGGGAGAAGGGCCCTGGGCTCCGGCCTTGTGCCTCATCACTGGGGCTGCGCTGCTCGCTGTCACCACCGTCGCGTCTCCGCCGCTCCGTTTCCTCCTCC
The DNA here is from genome assembly GCF_019097595.1 of Hemibagrus wyckioides. Lineage (NCBI taxonomy): Eukaryota > Metazoa > Chordata > Actinopteri > Siluriformes > Bagridae > Hemibagrus > Hemibagrus wyckioides. The sequence goes on along the minus strand of NC_080732.1, from coordinate 4,537,413 downwards.
GAGTCGCTCGTGTTAAACGGGTTGATGCTGCCCGTCGCCATTTTCTCTTTTAGGATTCCAGGAGAGGAAGTTGAGCCGCCTCGCCGGCTGATGGACTGAACGGCAGCGAGCTCGGTTCCGATCGGTGACCGCTTCAGAGATCCGTTCGGCTGAATAGCATTTCAACACCGACACCGCTGTCGGAGTCCGTCTTCCACCCGTATTCCGACATATCCCGCCTCCTTCTCTCGGATTGGCTGAGCAGTTCACTCAATAACGCACGCTGACTGGACAGTTAATACGGCGCTCACATCACCATAGCAACTATACAGCATAGTGGATGAGATGCTGTGTTATTAGCGATGATTTGGTTAACGCGTGACAGTCATCTGTAAAGCTAGATCAATTCTCATCCAAGTGAAATCATGCAGATATAACCTGACAAATTTTGGTGTTTAGGAACACAATATATATTTTAGTGTAAAAGAGTATGTGAGGAGAAAACACGTAAATTACCTATTTATAAACACTAAACCTTGATGATAAATGTAATTTTATTTTAGTTATCTAAGTTGTTGTTTTTATCTCATTAGTAATTTCACTGTCCAATCCCTGGAAGAATAGTGTATATGAAGTACTATCCAATCCTAAAGCAGGAGGCGGGATTTACCGGAATACAGGTAGGAAAAGAAATAATGGGCAACACCTGCCTTGGTTGTAAGAACTGGACTTCCGTCTCTCCCAGAAGTGACGTTTACTTGTTCAACGTTTACCCAGAGTACGGTTGACCTTATCCGACTGAGTCTGAATTATTCTGCAACTATATAGTACGCACATTTCTTTCTTCTACTTATTCTTCTTTTTTATCATTTGTTTATTATTTATAGATAATGGAAAATGAAACGTTTTTATCACACCGTTTTTTAGAAACAAAAGCAAGTGGATCCATAATTGAACAGGAACGTTAATTTAATCGTTTCGCTTTAATTTACTGCAATCTATTAGCGCCCTCTAGTGCCACTGCGAGAAATTGCAGTAAGCTTTGTGACATAAGCGGAAGTGGACAGGACTTTTCCAAATTAAAAGACCCAACATTACAAATCGACACTCGGTTACAAGTTGGCTCTTCAGGACATTTTTTTTAAATCATATTGTAAATGATGACCAAGTTAGTTTCTCATAATCACATTAAACTAAAAAAAACAAAGCATATGATTGTTTTTAATAAACGAATATATATTATTTGTTTTAATACCACAGAAGTGTTCATTTTGTGAATCTGATTAAACAGATGTTTTCTATTATACCTTTTTTTAAATAACAGCAGGCAAGTGCTATGTGAAATATGATAAATCACTCGCTAATATTGACATGACTGCTTTAATATGATATAATTTGACCATTTTGTGTAGTAACAGTAACTCTGGTAATTACCCCCCCCCCATAATAATACGCACCAACAAGTTTTAGAGCTTAAATAAATAATCTTGTTTAAATTGCCTTAAATCTCTCATCACACTATATTCACACAACGAACACATTATGCCGTTATTTTTGTGTTAACTCATTTGCCAACATACGCCGCAAAAAAACCCCGACTTTTATTTTGATATGCCGATAAGCCTCATTAGCACATCGGCGGAGAAACAGCTGCGGTAAGGAAGATACAACGCTAGATACTCCGTTCGTTGCGATTCACGGAATGTTGAGTAAACAGACACGGATTAGAGAAACGTTTTCATCTTTAATAAAGCACTCGAGGTTTAAATAGTACGAAAAAGGAAGGCATCCCGTCCGTGATCGAGCGTGTATGGGAGTTTTCAAGCGAAGTAAGATAACGTGGTGCTGCGCGCGCGCTCAGTTGCTATTCTGCGGTTGCCTGGATACCGTCGTGATGCCTGTTGAAAGGAGGAATCTGATTGGCTGAGAGGCTGCTCACTAACCTGAAGAGAGACTGTTTTTCTGCTCGCGAGAAAAACGTGCTATGTTTGGTTGCTGTTTCTGCTAGAGACTCCAAACAAGCATAATCACCTAGATACCGTCTTTAGGCATTTTAAACAACTACTGAAAATAAATAAAGCGAACTTTATCGGAGGAAAAAATCGAAGATGGTGGCAGAGAGTGGATACATGCCTTATATGGAAATGAAGGTGACGTAGCGTGATTTAATTCGTGTTTGTGTTGTTTTATTAAAGGTGCATTTAGTTAATGTTTTACTATCTTTCTTACTAGTACGAGTAACGTGGGACATTATGTAGAAATGTGGTTTTTTTTTAAAAAAAAGTATAAGCCATTGTCTTAGAAAAAGTCCGTTAGGAAAACGGTTTCTTCCGGTCGGGAATGTTGGTCATTTGTAGCCACGCCCCCAACGCGTTTCTCTCTCCACATCTTTCTAAATCGTTATGAGGAGAAAGTTATAAGCATGCTTATAAAAGTTTGTAAGCAAGCTGCTTTTCGAGCCTATGAAGCTGAATGTTAGAAAACGCTGAATCTAGTTAAAGTTGAATCTAGTTAAACCGCCTTGGTGCTGGGGAGGGGGGCGTGGCTTTGTGTGGAAATGGTTTCAATGTACACCGGTCAGACCATAACATTATGACCACTGAGAGGTGAAGTGTATTGCAGTGATTATCTCCTCATCGTGGCAGCTGGTAGTGGGTGGGATATATTATTAGGCAGCATGTGAACATTTTGTCCTCAAAGTTGATGTGTTAGAAGCAGGAAAAATGGACAAGCGTAAGGAGTTTGATGAAGGGCCAGATTGTGATGGCTAGACCACTGGATCAGAGCATCTCCAAAACTGCAGCTCTTGTGGGGTGTTCCCGGTCTGCAGTGGTCAGTATCTATCAAAAGTGGTCCAAGGAAGGAACAGCGGTGAACCAGCGACAGGGTCATGGCCGGCCAAGGCTCATCGATGGATGTGGGGAGTGAAATCCAACAGACTACTATTGCCACTGTTGGTCAAATTGCTGAAGAAGTTAATGCTGGTTCTGATAGAAAGCTGTCAGAATACACAGTGCATCACAGTTTGTTGCGTTTTGGCAGCAAAGAGGGGACCAACACGATATTAGGCAGGCGGTCATAATGTTATGCCTGGTCGGTGTATAAAAGTATCATTCAGATCTTATTCAGCTTCACTTATTTAACTGCTAGAGACTTTTTCCTCCTCCAAATCCTACCTAATGCACCTTTAAATACTTAACGCAGTATATTCACGAAAACCCTTTCTTCTTTTTCATTTCGCTGCTGTTTAGTCAAGCTTCGCTCAAAATACAGAGGAGTCTCCTGGCAAAAGCACATCAAAAGCCAAACAGAATAAAGGTGGGCCCATAATCCTTCAGTATAGGAAAATTCTTCATCATTAATACTACTGCAAATATCCAGTGGTATCAAATTTTGTCTTTGTTCTTGATTTCAGATGAAGGATACGGTTTAAGTTTGCAGCTGGGAGAGGAGTATGAGAGGAAGAAGCAAAAGCTGAAGGAAGAGCTTCGCCTGGATTACAGGCGCTATGCGTCCGAGGTGGTCACTGCTTCTGATATTTATTAGGATTCACTTTATTCTGGTCAGCGTTGCGGTAGAGGTAACACTGGGGGCATTAGGTTGAATAAGGACACCAGTTCATCACAGTCGGGAGGAAACCTGCTCAGACGCTAATCCCAGGTTCAAACCGTGGACCTTTGACACTATCCACAGCTTTTCATACGCCAGAAAAACCCAGCAGAAGTCTCCTACAGTTCAATTTGAAACAGTTGTCTTTCTGGAGTAGATCAGTCCACTTTCTAAGCAGTCAGATGAGTATGGAGCAGTGAGAGCATGAAACATGGAGGCGGTCGTAGTCCAAGACCAGGGAGGAGAAATATCGCCCTGATTTCACTGCTAAAGCAGGGAACTTGTTAGTCTCCTAGATATATCTAGTATAATCCAGAGTCCTTGGACACGTTTAGTGTTGCCTGGCTTTACCGCACGCGATGTGGCTTATCAGCTCATTAACAAGCCCAGGTGAGGTTACCGTAGGTGTCTAAGGAACGCTGCATGCACACATCAGGGAGGTGAAAGCAGACGACCTAGTGTAAGGCTCATGTCTGTTTCTTTAAAGAGCTGTGTAAATATATTTGCTTCAGAGTAGAACTTCTGGGTGCAATATAAGTTTTGTAGTATGTCTGTGTGGAAGAGTAAAGATAATCAGAACGAAGAGCATGTTCCTGGAATAAGCATTTATGATTACAGCAGCAGTCCTCTGAAGTATCCAGGTGAGATTATCCGCTAAGATTGTAGAGGAGATGCCTGCAATATCTGCAGTGTTCCAGCAAAAGCTGTTCGTTCCCATGTGCATTGGGAAGTGAAGGGGATTGGGATTATAGAGAATTATTGAACACACTAATCAGAAATGCTGTGGTATAGGTTTGGTATATGAAGTTTTTTTTGTACACTTTTGTATCCTCGTTCTAGTGCTTTAAATGATCAGGCAATTCTAGTTCAGAAATATGATTATGTGCAAGTTATAATAAAGCACTCTTTGGTCTTATATTCTAGAAACAAAATGTCAATGTCACTGAGCCGATCTCTCAAGCCCAGACACTGTCTCTTCCCACAAGAGAGAGAAGATCTACTAAAGTGAGTGTATTTGTGTGTGTGTGTGTGTGTGTGCGCGCAGTAGAGCTGGTAATCAAAGGAGCATATTCATTATGTATAACGCAACACCAGGGTATCACAATAGAGCGATGAGTTTAACAGGAACTGGAGTTTGTTCTCACTTGTTGGTGTTGTAGGAGATTTTGGTGTCCAGTAGCAACACCATGCATTGTCATTCAGGTCAGTTTGGTACAATGCAGCTCTTCATTGTTGAGCTGGACCGATAGATACCGTTACATGAATGTTGTTAGGCTTTGCGGTCATGTGTTCAGGCTTCTGATTTTTATTTATTTATTTTTTTAACAATTCTTTAATCCTAACATAACACCTAACATTTTATTATTACTGGTCAAGCTGAAGTTAAATGAGCTGGTATAAGAATAGGTCATGGTTACTTAGGTTTTGTGACTTATGTTATAGATAAATTATTTGTGGTTGGAAATTTTGTATTGATTGATTGATTTATTTATTTATTTATTTATTTATGTTCTATCAGAACAAGTTGCAGGATGAGAGGACTAAGGACTACAGTCCGTTAATCCGTGGAGACGAGGAAATGGAGAAGATGAGAAGAACTTCGAACGCTCCACAGGTTAGAGTTGGTTTTTTTTTTATTTAGACTAAACTACAGTGTAGATCAGCAAATGTAAAAAATAGAGCAGCCTGAAGTTTCCAGTCTTCTGATTAAACTTGGGACATCAGTAAAAAAAAACACCTTTCCTTGTACTGTTTTACTGAGAGCCGGTGCTCTTGGTGACATTACATATAGTTTGGAGATATCATGATGACAAAAGCATCAGATTAAAAGTCTTATTGTCTGTAGAACGTAGCTATTCAAGTTAATCTTAAATAACAATGTCTGTCTGGCCCCAGCCCCGTGGAAAAGATCATTTCATCCCTACAGCCTCATACCGTCCATCGTTTTCTCCAAAACCTCGAGGACGCAAGAGTCCAGAGAGGCTCCAATATTCCAGGAGAGACAACCCGACTGAACGTGTGCCTTACGCTGCCCCGATGCCAGCGCGAAGAGGTGAGGACACGCCCAGACGCTGGCAGAGGAGGTCCAGGAGGGAGCGCTACAGCTCCGATGAGGAACTGAACTCTGAGGAGGAGGAGGAACAAGAGGAGCTTGAGCTCCTGCAGAAGCGGAGGCCCAGACATCGACCTGAGCCTGCGCTAGCTGGCAGGAGACACAAAAAACACCAACACAGAGCTAATAGGTGTGTTTGCAGTCATGTTTGTAGTTGATGATTTGCACTGGCACAGACGAGCGTGTCATTAAGCTGATTGTATTCCCACTGAACAGGTTTACTCAGGAGAATAGAGAAGCGGAGGAACCTACTGTTAATGAAGAGGACCATCAAGAGGAAAACAGGCGGACTCCGCTGGCACCGATTAAAGCCAAGTACTGATTCAGAGCAATTACGTTAATTGCGTTTTTGAAGGTCGAGGTTTAAACAAGAGGGAAATTCATTCAAGTGCATTAAATAGTTAGTGAGTTAATTCGCTGATTAATTCTCTCCTGTTTTTTTATGTGTTGTGGTGGAAACTTCAACTCTTTGAGTTTAGATTTCGGTCAGGCTTTGTGTTAATCTCAGTCAGGGTGTCTATTAGCGAAAAGATGCAGTCAGCCGGAATGTGCAAGAGTGGAGAAGATTTATTAGGCAGCTCACTGGTTAGAAGCATCGATCTATAGAAGGATGGGAAGCGCTGCAGTTCTTTCAGACCTTTCCCAAAGTGTTTCTTTGTTCGGCTGGTTGTGGAACATGGCATAATTTGAGGCCGATCCGAGTGAGAAGTGTACTGTACCATCCTTGTGGTTTTGATTTTGTGTTTCCGGATTGTCCTGCAGTCCATTAGCGCCAGCGCAAGCCAGAGCTGCTAACAAGAGGAACATGACCGATTTCTCTACAGGACTTATGATCGGTAAGATTAATAGCTTCATCGACTCTTCATGAAGGCGTGCCTTTACAGAATTATTTTTGACTTTTATAAGTTTGTTTGAGGGGCCTATAGCTGCGGTGCATTACTGGGATTTAGATTTTAAAACCTGTAAATGTACTGGAGCTTTCTTGAAATGTAATGCTTTTTTTTTTTAAAATCACTCATTATAGGGGCTGCTGAGGGAGAGGAAGCTGTTCAGAGGAGAAAGGAGCGCTATAGACAGGAGCTGCTGGAGCAAATAGCTGAACAGCGCAAGAATAAGAAAAAGTGGGTGCATTGCAGCGCGTGAGGATTTCCAACACAATTTTTTCCTCCTCTCGTGCAATTATTTTTCATATACACTGATCAGGCATAACATTATGACCACCTGCCTAATAATTGTGCTGGTCCCCCTTTTGCTGCCAAAACAGCCCTGAACCAGCAAGGCATGGACTTCACTAGATCCCTGAAGGTGTGCTGTGGTATCTGGCACCAAATTGTTAGCAGCAGATCCTCAAAGGATGCTTACAAGACTTAAATACTTGATACTTGAAGACTTGATACTGACCACTGCAGACCGGGAACACCCCACAGGAGCTGCAGTTTTGGAGATGCACTGATCCAGTGGTCTAGCCATCACAATTTGTCCCTTGTCAAACTCACTCAAATCCTTACGCTTGTCCATTTTTTCCTGCTTCTAACACATCAACTTTGAGGACAAAATGTTCACTTGCTGCCTAATATATCCCACCCACTAACAGGTGCCATGAGGAAGTAAATAACACTGATTAACTGTCAGTGGTCATAATGTTATGCCTGATCAGGCATTATGCTGCATTAACACAGATTCACTGAAAAATGTTTGTCATATTATCTGATGTTATTATTTTTAATCATTATATTTTGTAGAGAAAAGGAGCTCGAATTGAGAGTTGCTGCTACAGGAGCTATTGACCCAGAGAAAGAGGTATTTAAGCCATTACACCGTCTGGGAAGTCATTCTGTTCTACTTCTGGTGCACTGTAATTGAAAAAGTTGCTAAAGCATGCGGCCTTGCAGTAAAAGACAATTTAGAACAATGGGATGTGAAAATAGCTTTGTAAGTCAACTGTTTAACGTATTAGCGATCTGAACGCATGACTTGCTGAACTGATCTGCACATGAAGTGTTTAATAGCTAAAAGTAAATGTTGATGTTTGGTGCCTGATACCTGCCTTGTGATTGTGTTTTTAGTGCCAACAGAAGCAGGTAAATGTGTGGCTCCTTTTTTTATACAGTAGATGGCAGGCTTGCCTTGCTGGTTTATTTTGCATCACAACACATTCCCGCGAATTCCACAATATTTATATTTTTTTTTATTTTTTTTGCTTCTGTTCCTCCATTTATTTTTCATAAATAATACAAGCAGAGTAACCATATTCTGCTCTTTGGAACCCCATTCTGTTCATGTTTTTTAGAATCCTATTAATACAACACGCTTTTTGTTTCAGTATATGACCGTGTACCTACCTGGTCTCCCACAGCCTGACAGGATTAAACAGTTTGGTGCTGTAAGGAGGGAGCATGAAGGCAGGAGGCGGGATGCGCCTTACAAGCCCGGAATGGGACTGGACACCCTCGGGGCAGACGTGGACAAAAGGACACAGGAAGTAGAAAGAGAGCCGCCTGAGAAACCCCGCGTGGCCTTCCAGTCTCCTATTCTTGAATATGGCACCGCCATGGGGCACATGGGTACCGCGGCAAGCACCGGAGTCGGAAACCACGGCATTTCGGCCTTCAACGAAAACTTTCACAAAGACCTCTCAGGAACTATCGGAGAAATGGTTGCCCCCAGGTGCACTTTACAACCCATGTTTGAGTTCTTTTACCTGGTTGGCGAATGCTTTTCCGGTTTAATCAGTATGGCCCTCATCTAATCTGTGACCTGTGTTTCTTTGGCTCGTTCTGTACTGTGGTCTCAGAGTCGCAAGAGCCGCTCCTCCACTGGCACCCGTCCTCGCTGAGGCATACAGCACTCCATACGATGAAGCCTACTATTACTATGGAGCCAGGAATCCCCTAGACCCTCATCTGACATACTGTGAGTGGCTTTAACATTTAGCAGACCTTCCTGAATTACTAGATGGACACAATTTACTAAAAGTGAAATTGACTTTGGGCGTGGTTTTAAATGTTTATATATCTGGAATCCGACAGTGTAAAATACCTCTTATATGATAGATGTTTAGTATTTGAAGGCTCTGTATTATTAGTATTTTACACCATTCTATGCAGTCTTTAAAGAATGTGTGTGTGTGTGTGTGTGTGTGTTAGACGGACCTCCAGCAGTGCACCCACCACCTAATCTCCCAGCCAGAGCATTTACATCTGTCCTTCAGCCTCCTGCTGGAGTCTTTGCACAGTAGGTGCTCTTTATCCTGTCTCTGAATCACTTGCTGTACATTTCATTCGTTTAGCACCTTAATAATCTTTTCAAAGAGAGTTCCTCCTAATGAAGCCCAATTTCATTTCCCAGTCTTAATAAATGACACTTTCAGCAGGGGGTTCTCCAGAAAATATTTTGCCATAATGCGCTGGTCTTATTTGCTATAAGCCGCTTGTGCATAAAAGGAGGATATCAGTGTAAAATAGGATTAAATTATTAATAACAAAGTATTAGTTTTGTATGTCTCCTTGGCTGAAAGAGCATGCTATTTTCACCTAGCTACCATCTGCTGCGGTGCCGGGTGTATTCGTCTCCTTGTGCTCCTTCAGTTTTATGGGTTTTTTATTTTTTAACGTAGGAGTAAATAATATCAATATCCTCACTTATTGTGGTATCAGTTTCAAGGCCATATTACAGCCACGTTAGAGTTACTCTCCCACCATGCCGGTTCAGCAGATTTCCAGTTAAACATCAGTTCATGGTTTGTGACTGTTCTGTATCCAATAAATGAGAACAATTCCCCAATTTTTCTGTAGACCGGCTCCACATGGCATTTCTCCTTCTGGAATTGGGATTGGAGCAAATCCTGACCGGCACCAACAATCCAAGGACCATACTCTAAGCTACAAGGAGGCACTTAAACAACAGGTAAAAGATAAAGTACACAAGCATCTGCACTGTACTGCAGGCAAGGTACAACCTGTAGTTGTAAAAAAAATACCGGAGACATTTCTTCTTCATCTTAATTTCTTTGCGACAGATCATTATGCAAGGATGCTTACAAATCATTCAGTGTAGTATTGAAATCCTAAAGGTGAGTGCCTTTGGAGTACTGTGATGGCAGAAGAGGAGTCAGTCTAATGATTACTGTGTTTTGACAGAAAATAACCAGGCAGTAGTCAGGTCAGCATTTTTGTAACGGAAAACCCACAGGAATATGAAGATTTGCATAATGGAAATAAATATGTCTGTCTATCCTCTAAGGTCAGATTGAAAACAATTTAGAGATATTAAGTCGTCATGAAACTAATAGGGTTATTTCCTGCCCCAGATTGAAGAGAGGCAGGAAAGGAAGAGACGCGAGAGGGAGGAGAAGGAAAGGTACGAGGCTAAACTGGAGGCAGAGATGAAAGCCTACGAGCCGTGGGGAAGAGGAGGCGCTGGGGCTCCACTCAGGGATGACCGAGGAAACCTCATCAGTAAGACCACACTAACTAATTATTTAACGTTCCCAATTTCTCTCAGTTTTTAAATCAACTCGACTGATATTCTGTAGTGTCTTTACAGCTAGCGATACATTCATCCCAGTTATCATTCCCACAATGCTGTGCTCGATCTTAATCAGTAATACTAGCATACTCTTTGTAACAAGGTAAGATTTCCTGCATGATTCTGTCGCTAATTTGTAAATCACCTCACACGCGTCCATTTCTAGGTGATCTAAAGCGTATGCACAGAACCAACAAGGAGGCGTATGTGAATCCAGAATCCTTTAACAAAAGAGCCATAGCATCAGTGGATTGGACCGAAGCTACATCAAGGGCAGAGGATAAGGATTTTTCTTCACACAGAGCATCAGATAACAAAGGTATACAAACTTAAAGGAATCCTTTGGTAATTTTTTGGCACAGTTTTTCCTTGACCCTAAATGTAAATGAAGTGTCTAACGAAGAGAGAAATAAAATCTGTATTAAACATTATGTAGATTTAAACTGCATTTATTTGAGATACTGAGCAGCTTGATAAAGATGAGTGTGAGTGATTTAGGCATGCGCTTTATCTTTATCATGATGCTGAACTGGTAGCTCTAAGCTTTTTTGCGTTCAGCCACGTAATTCCAGAGCAAACATGAAGAAGAAACCATAAAGCATAAGCATTTCTTGGCTCGCTTATGTATAAGGAAAAAGGAAAGAAATAACTTTTCTTTTTGGCTAAAGTAGAAGTTTGAATAATTGATTCAGTGCTTGGTTTTATGGCCTTTGATATTTGACACAAAACAAAATCCAGCAGGAGTTCTGGTTAGGTATTGCATGCGTTTTTTGCGATCAGATTATGATTAAATGTCCCCCTGTCCTCCCGCAGTTTCCTCCTTCACCCGGCCCTCGCCTCACGCTCGAGGAAACGTGTTCAGTGAGCTCCCGACGCCACAGCAGCTCCGCGACCAGGAGAGATACAAGGAAAGTCTGAAACAGCAGGTATAAAGCATTTCCCATCACAGATTAACCATATGCTTCTGAAAATGCCTCTGATAGAGGTGACATGGAATTCTGGGTGAATACAGATAGAGGAGAAGCGGAGGATGGAGGCAGAGAGGAGAGAGAGGCTGAGGCTGGAGGAGGAGAAGGAGGAGAAGAGGCTGGCTGAAGAGAGAGCACAAATGCAGAGGCAGTTTGAGGAGGAACAGGAGAAGGAAAGACGCAAGGAAATGGAGGTGGGTCTCCATCTTCACATCTCTCTCTCTCTTCCGCTGCTGTCAGAATCTTCAGGTGTTAGATTTTAAATGCCCTCTTCTTTTGCAGCTAAACGCCCGGAACCAGGAGTCGATCCGTCGAGCCGAGGAGCGGCGCAGAGAGGCCGAAAAGAAGGGGAAGGAGGAGGAAGAGAAGGCGAACGAGGCATTGAAGCAGCAGTACGAGCAGGAAAAGCAAGCCAGACTGGAACAGGTCCGTGCAGCTGTTTCCTCATTAAGTGTTTTACATTTACTGGTACATCTGTGGTTGTATTGATGGTGGAAAATGGTTTGTGAACCCAAAGGAATTCAGGACTCGTTCACCACCCATCCCTACAATTCAAAAGAAACTGGGCCACCAGATTACTCCCAGACCGCCTTCAGTCGAGAGCCAACGGTCAACTACAGCTTACTCTGTAAGTCATGAATTAACTTGAGTCATAAAAGTGCTTGATTTCTAATGGTGTGTTTTGGGCATGGAGCTTTGGCTCTGTACTTTTTTACAATGATAAAAATGGAATTTTTCCACAAAAGAAATCATTTTGAAGTGTATATTGCTTTGCCAAATATACTTTGAACGATTATCTACCTAGATACAAATGCTGAAATTTTAGAAAAGCTGTTAAAACTGGCCATTTGATGGAATTTGTCACTGACAAACAAATGAGAACAAGCTAGAAAGTGTGTCCTGTGTGATTCCACAGGTTCGGTCTATTTCCACTCCCCAGTCTCCACCTGTTCCTGCACGGAGGAACCAGATCAGAGCAGCAGGTAACTCGCATCACCTTCCCAAACCTGCCTCTCAATTGTAGAAAGGACATTTTCCTGTACGGCAGAGAAAAAAATCGCCTCTCTGGGGGAAAAAATTAAAAGTATTTCTTTTCAGAATCTCCAGTGATTATGTAATGAATGTGTGTGTTAGAGGAACGGCAAGATGTGATCAGGAAGTTATCATTCATGCGTCGACACCTCAGAAGTGAGCAGAAACGACTTGAAGGGCAGCTAGAACATTCGGACAGAGAGGATACGCAAACTCCCTTAAAAAACAGGTAATGCACACTGCATTCGGTTCACACGGGGCTTATAAACATTGTGTTCAGAAACAAGGAATTGAATTTGATTCTATAATCTAGTCCAGTGTGAGGCCATGCTTGAATTGCTGTGTGTGTGTGTGTTTAGAAGGACTCCATTGCTGCGTGCACACACTCACATCAGCTTACACCAACACACTGTATAATCCTCTTTACTATCCCACAGTGTCAGGGCTTCTCCTTGTACTATGTGAATAGCATTATAGTGTTTTTAATGCTTAAATAAGTGTGTGTGTGTGTAGGCACAGAACACAACCTCTGTTGAACCCCTTTGACCTGGCCAGGCTGCGGATGCAGATGCCTGTAAGGAGACCTCCATCAAACACCAGAGCACTGAACAATCAGATCATACAGGACTTCAACCAGCTCAAGTACAGAGGTAAAATACAGAGATGCTTAATAGAGGACAATATTTACACACACACACACACACACACACACAAGGACAACACATTTAGGGCTAGATAAACAAATAAGGGATTCATGATCTCTGTAAAGTGTTCCTCCGGTCATGTTTCTAACAATCGCACATCTGCATTTAAGATTCTTTTACTCTTTGGTAAAATAAACCTTTTTACTGTATTTGGTGTAATGAGGCCCCTGGGATGTTTTGTAGCTATGATGGTGGTGTCAGGTTATTATAAACTCTACTTAAAAGCCTTTTGTTTTAGTTTATTTTTGCTTATTAGTTTATTTTATTCATTTCTTTAGTGGTTTTCAGACAAATCTAATACACTTTTGTCTACAGAGACTGATGTGTATTTTACTCATCAGCGTTCAAACTCGCAGCCTGGAACAAACAGTTAAATGTTCATGCATTCTTTTGCCATTTTTTACACTTAATTTAATTATTACACTAAATCACTTAACGCTTCAATGTTGCACGCAATGCAAACCCTTACAATAATATTGAAACGGTTCAAGACGTGGATCAACAGCACTCCAGAATGTGCAAGTTAAGCTAGTTGTGAATGCACATGACTAAGCACATACAGAAGGTCAGCAGCTTTTCTGAAATTTACTTGGAAGTTATTTTAAAGTACATTTTTGGAAACAGAAGAACAACTACATTTGTTTATACTAGATCCCTTGTTATTATGCCCTGGACAATTTCACATTTCACACCTAGGCCTTCACTGGCCTTCACCAAATTCTTCTCCTGTCAGCCATTGTGAGTTAAAATATATATATATTTTCCTTAGTTTGTGCGGTTCGCTGCTTCTGACTGCTCCAATTATCCAATCAAAGGATGGGAAATTGCTGACGTAATCGTACGCCTGCTAGATGGCCCCAGTGACGCCAACTCGAAGTCTGATTGGTTAATGTAACAATTTCATTGCCACTTATTTTAAGCTACGGGCGCCTGCACTATTGACTCTGAAGGCCTTAAGGCAGATTTCTTTCACCCAAATATGATTGGATAAATACTCTTATCATAAATATCCACTACTGGAAGCAGCACAACCGAGAGAAAAACTATGAAATGTAGAGAATAGACTATTGGGAATCATTTAAGACACATTCATGGAAAAATATATGAAAATGCAAGTCAGTGATTCAGATCACTGCTGTTTAGGCCAGCAGAGAAGGTCTTGCTGACACTGACGGTCCACCACTGTATTACACAAACATTTAATTGATCATTTCAGGCTACACAGCCACAAAAGTAGCATGTTTTTGGTTACAGAAAACATTATGAAAATTCTATTTGGCAATATATTACCATCCATCTAGGATTGCACACTGATCAGGCATAACATTATGAGCACTAACAGGTGAATAATACCGGTTATCTCCTCATCATGGCATCTGTTAGTGAGTGGGATATATTAGGCAGCAAGTGAACATTTTGTCCTCAAAGTTGATGCGTTAGTGTCAGGAATCACTGGGACAGTTCCCTGCCAGACCACTGGAGGGAGTGCTGGCAGGTGAATCGTCAGAGCCTGCTTTTCTGTTTGTTTTCCCTATATATGTGTTGCCCTATATATATATATATATATATATATATATATATAATGATCCCTTGTGTGCCTGTCTTTGCCAGTCATTGTTTTGTCATGTTTCTACGTTTTGTTTAGTTTTGTTTTAGTCCTGTCTTCCCCCTGTTAATAATGCAGTGCTTCGTTTAATCCTGCGCATGGGTCTGATTTCCATGGGATGCGGGTGCACACGGTGTCCATGGAGATCCGGGTTTGAGCCCCGCGGTAGGCAGGGGACCTGGATGTTACAGTTAGAAGCAGGAAAAATAAGCAAGCATAAGGATTTGAGGGAGTTTGATGAGGGGCCAAATTGTGATGGCTAGACTACTGGATCAGAGCATCTCCAAAGTTCTTGTGGGGTGTTCCTGGTCTGCAGTGGTCAGTATCTATCAAAAGTCGTCTAAGGAAGGAACAGTGGTGAAGCGGCGACAGGGTCGACAGGAGTGAAGGCTGGCCTGTGTGATCCAACAGACGAGCTACTGTTGATCAAATTGCTGAAGAAGTTAATGTTGGTTCTGATAGAAAGTTGTCAGAATACACAGTGCATGAAGGGTCAGGGCTGTTTTGGCAGCAAAAGAGGAACAACACAATATTAGGCAGGTGGTCATAATGTTAAGCCTGATCGGTGTGTATGTGTATGTGTGTATATATATAATATAAACAAACAGTATATTATAAATAAAGTAATAAACAAACAGCTCAAAATTTACAAATAAACATTTCTGACAAAAAAAAAAAATCAGTGAGCAATACAGCCTTCTTTTCGATCACACTCGTAAGCCTTCCATTCATGGAGTCTGTCAGTTTCTCCATCTGTTGAGGATCAAATTTTTTGTGCAGCAGCAACCACAGCTTCCCAGACCCTGTTCAGAGAGGTGTACTGTTTTCCTTCACTGTAACTCTCCCGATTAAGAAGAGCCCACAAGTTCTCAATAGGGTTTAGGTCAGGTGAGGAAGAGGGCCATGTCATTATTCTTTCATCTTTAAGGCCTTTACTGGCTAGCCATGCAGTGGAGCATTGTCCTACATAAATACCATGGCGTTCTTAAAAGATGCAGACTTTTTCCTGTATCACTGTCTTTTAAAAACTGGCAGTAGGTTTGGGAGTTGATTTTGAGTCCATCTTCAACCAGAAATGGTCCAACTAGCTCATCTTCAATAATACCAGCCACCTTGAGTGGAAGTGGAGCTCTGTGCCCATTACTGATCCAGCCACATGCCCATCAATCTGGTCTGTCAAGAGTCACTCTCATCCTATCAGTCCAAAGATCCTTTGTAAAATCTGTCTTCAGATATTTCTTGGCCCAGTCTTGACGTCTCAGCTCATGTGTGGTGTTCTGTGGTGGTCAGGTCATCCTTTGTTACCTTGGCCCTGTCTCTGAGCACAGTGTACTTCTAGGGACAGAGGTGTCCTGTAATTTTGTCCTGTTTTTCCATTGTTTTTGCTTAGTAACAGAATCACTCAATATGATGGCAGTGTAAGACGGATGTGGTTGATCTAGAGCGTTATCTCTCACAAGCATACTGAAGGGATGTAGCTAACTCTCCCACTTGCCTCCGTCAGTCACACAATGATGGAACATAGGAAGCAGAGATGATGTGTGTGTGTTTAAATGGTGGTTCTCGTGGGTTTCTTGCAGACAGCGAGTCTCGTGAAGAAATGAGGCAGGCGTATCCTGAACCACCCACTGACGAGGCCAGCCTGGAAGTCCAGCAGCAGGCTCTGCTCCGAGAGCAACAGCGCCGACTCAACAACATGCAAAGCGCCAGAGCCGTCGGTCGGACACGCAAACACGCACGCATACGAACAAATGCGCATTATACAGAAGAAATTAATGGGTGACTGGGAGGAAGTGCATAAGGGCTGATCTCAAATCATGTTATCTGAATATTTGCTTAGCTTTAAAACCCACAAACGTATTTAAAAAGAAACAATATTAAAGCAATGAGGGGTCAAATGTCCAGTTAGGAACGACCAGGAATCTTGTGGAATGAAATGATTCCCAGTCCTGATGCCTGAAGGAAGCTTGTAATTTAGCCGCATGCATCTTAAGTCTTGTTTTCAGGCACGCATGCAAACGCGCTCACGCACGCGCACACACTTTGTATTGACTTCTCTCTCTTATATTAGATTACTTTGACCTGTCATCTCCCATGAAGCCCGCTCCTCGTCAGGTGAGTGTTGAGCAGTGCAGCGCGGCTGACCTGCTTCTGTGTGACCCACTTTTCTGTGGTCTTTCAGAATAACTGTACCGTGATTTCCTCTCTCCCTGACACCACTGTGTACTGACCAGATATTTTTATATGCTGTGGTTAAAACCTACAGAGGGACGGCTATGTGGAAGAGGCTGGGAGAAACACGCTTTTAGAGTCCGAGAGTGCTTTTATCGGTGAGCTGATATTTAAAATCAAGATGCCGAGCTAAAGTGACCCTTTTCCTCTGGGTTTTCTGTAAGATCTCTCCTTAAAAAGACTTCTGCCTGGACCAAACTTGGAGGATAATTTAATTCTTTGCTATAAGCCACATCTCATGCTTTTTGTGTATAATGTTGATTTAACTTTTTTCTCCTTGCCGTGCAGATGCTAATGGTTATTCCTTACCAATAACACCGCGCTCTGATCGCCTCTCTGCTAGAGAGAGAAGACGGCGTGCCAGGAAAACGGACTACTCCAATGTAAGTGCTTCAGGTCATAGTCCCGATGCAGCCAGAGACCGCTTTATCTCCTCATCATGGCACCTGTTAGTGGGTGGGATATATTAGGCAGCAAGTGAACATTTTGTCCTCAAAGTTGATGTGTTAGAAGCAGGAAAAATGGACAAGTGTAAGGATTTAAGTGAGTTTGACTGAAGGGCCATATTGTGACCACTGGATCAGAGCATCTCCAAAACTGCAGCTCTTGTGGGGTGTTCCCGGTCTGCAGTGGTCAGTATCTATCAAAAGTGGTCCAAGGAAGGAACAGTGGTGAACCGGTGACAGGGTCATGGGCGGCCAAGGCTCATTGATGCACGTGGGGAGTGAAGGCTGGCCCGTGTGATCCGATCCAACAGAGGAGCTACTGTTGATCAAATTGCTGAAGAAGTTAATGCTGGTTCTGATAGAAAGGTGTCAGAATATACAGGGCATGATGGGTCAGAGCTGTTCTGGCAGCAAACAGTGTAACTAACACAATATTAGGCAGGTGGTCATAATGTTATGTCTGATCGGAGTAATTTCCTGTGCTTTGAGAACCGTGGATCTGTTGTACTTATTACACAGTGTTGTGTGTGTGTGTGTGGTTTTTAATTCAGGATGGAGAGACTCCCAGCGGAGAGAGGAACATCTATTCTCTGGGCTCAGCAAACAGCTTCCAGCTGGACCGATTCCGAGAACTGAACCAGCGCAGGATGAGAGCGTTGGATGACATGAGCGAGAAGGACCGGAGATCAGGTGAGAGAGAGAACTGAGTGTAACATCACTATAACACTATACTGGTGTTTTATATCTTATAAAACGTATTAGTGTGTCCTCCATGTCTGCACTGCAGTATAAAAGACGAGGTCAATACAGACAACAGCGGTCACTGAAAGTAACTAATGTAAATACTATATTTATATATAGTAACTATTCTAATTATCCTTGCTCTCCAGGACAAATATCTGCTGACGAAGGAGATGACCTTTGGCAACAGACTCCATCTCCACCCCCTGCCCGCCGGGTTTCCACAACAACAGTCGCCACGGAGGCCTGGCTGCGCCCCGGCACCACAGAGACGCTCAAGAAGCTGATGGCGGGTCGAAGGCCGTCCAGCCGCAGCCTGCCAAGAGACGAACGGGACACGCCGTCCACTTACCACGGCTAGTGCACGTTCCCGGTCTTATTTCAAACCAAAAAGGGACGTAATAAATTTGTATGTTGGTTGTGTTTGGTTAAAGTGAAATAGTTGCACAGGCCACATGGGCTTGAATCTCTGGAGGAGCAGAGCAGCACAAACCTGTGTGTGTGTTTGCCTCCTGCTAGCCAGCAGCGTCTGAAAGGATTTACTGCACACTGTTGCTCTGCTACAGCTAACTAACATGGCTTTATCTATTTGACGTATGTAAGATAACGTATTTTAAATATGGAATAAATTATTTTTGCACTCTTTGGATCCATGCTTGATCAGTACAACTGCTTTAACCGGATGACTTCTTGTTCCGTATCGTTATATCACCTCAAGCGCCAAACTCATGACATTCTTCGATAAACAGGAGATAAAGGAAGTGTGTGTTTAGAGTAAATGACACTGCAGTGTCTGAGCTGCATTCCTGGGAGATTTACCCCACTCTGTGTCTAAGAGGCCCTCATTTTGTTTTCAGCTTTCTCTTTTGTGGGCGTGGCTCTCGATGCAAATCACCCCTCCCATGAACGTGCTTGGAAATTAACAGATATATGAGAAGATAAAACCCGAATCCAGTAGGTTTAGTTTGACCAAAAATATTAAGAAAAAAAAAGAATTATTCAGGATACAAGTTGCACAAGTATAGCAAGTTGAGAAACTTTATTGACCTGTCTGGCCTGATCAGGATGTGTGGGAGGATAAGCAGTAATGTACACAGTTGTACAGATCATTTTATTCCACATAGAAAACTTTACAGTGCTGTACCATTATACACTTATTCCACCGTAATCAGGAATGCTTCAGCTCAACATCTCGTCTTTCAGAGCAATTGATTCAGTCTGTCCTATAGAACACAACCCCATCCCCAAACCGAAGAGAAGATTTCAATATATTAGCTTTTTTTTTTATTATTAAATTTGTACACATACAGTGAAGCTTACGTCAGGATTATATAGACCAGTGACTCAGATGCAGCTCTCGCTGGGGTGCAATCCTTTTTTTTGTTTTTTTAATTGAACCTCCCCCCCCGAGTTCCAGTTTTGTAGGATCCTCATATGTTGCCATCTTTTTATAAGTTTTACCTAAAAAAAGCGTCAGTACATATAAAATGGAATAATTTAACTATATATAGTTGATATGATATCAATTAGAAATCTTATTGGACAATCGGAGAGAGAGAGAGAGAGATGGCGTAGTTAAATAAATTATCACAAAAGTAAAAATCTCCAGTGCATTTTTGAAAAGGAAAAAAAACAAAAACGAGTGCAGCAAATTCTGAGAGAGAGAGAGAGAGGAAAAGATTTAGAAATAAAATCTAGTGTTATGGGATTATTTTACAAGCCGCTTTTCTGTACAACTAGATCGATTCGAAGAGCTATTCATGCTAATGTTAGCCATTAGCGGTGCAAAAACGAAACAAAAAATTAGAATAATGTGGAGTAACGGCGGTTACTCGTTATCCGAACTAATTACTAACTTTACTGGATGGTGGCCCCTTTTTAGTCATTCTTCTTCCAGCTTTAGGATTATGTTTGAAACAAAGTGACACACCATTTTGAAATATACTCAGGATTCTGAGGTTCTCAGAGGTCGAGGAGTCGTCTTTTACCGTAATCCGGATCTTGTAGTCTCGTACAAGCCGGCGGTCGATTCCCGGTCTAGACCCGTTCTAGTCTAGAATGTTGCTACGAGTACCATCGAGACGCTCTTCTAGAAGCTTTCATTCGCATCCGTCCAGGGCCTCGGCAGTGCCCTGCGTTTGGGGAGAGAATAGATTACGATCCTAAACCAGTTGGACGGCAGATAGAAGGGGGCGATATCGGAGGTCGGATTTTAGGCCTCGTGCTCCGGTTCCAGCGTGTGAGCGATGTGGAACACGAGCCCGATGCGCAGGAAGAACTTCCTCAGAACGGCTCTCAGCTCAGGGATCAGGTCAAACTGCATGATCTCACACAGCAGAGGGTAGTAACGGGTGGCGTGGGCCTTGAACTGAACACACACACACACTCCATTCATCGGTCCATCCAACAATATAATATAATATGATGTACATAATTACTGAGACTTAAGTAAACACTCACCCTGTCATCGCTAATCTTCAGCACTTTGGTGAGGAAGAGGAGCAGCAGGTTGGTCCAGGCCTCGCGGTGACTCTCCGACGTCAGCGTGAGGAAATAAGCCACGGCGTCGCTGCACACGCTAAACAACACAGACATCACAAACACTGAGAGTCACTTCCAAATACAGAAAAGAGAAATGAACTACTGAAAAATCTCAAAGTATAGAGTGACTTTTCTCAGATAAAGCTCTTCAGTCTCCAAAGAAAAAGCGACATAAAACAAAGCGTTGCCGTTTTCTCTCAGTCGAGAGTTGATACTCAAATCCATGATGTGTGTGGTGATGGTGTCTTACTTGAGCAGCCGTCTCTGCACCTCCTCCCAGGCGTCCTGTCTGCTCGGGTCAGTGTACATGCGGAAGAGTATGCGCAGGCCACAGGCCAAGCTGCTCGTCTCCTGTTTCAGCAGGTTGGGTTTGGACTTCCCTTTAAAACCTGATACACAAAATCGCGTAGTTTTTACTATATGCATATATTAGCCTTGAGGTTAGTGTGCTCCGAAAACAATGACAGAATTCACACAGGCATTCGAAATCTCTCTCCCTATCACCAATTTGATGGCATCATTCTGCACTTCTCATCAGATTTTCTGTCCAGTCAATGCTTTCTAGAATCTGAAGTGTCCCGCCTCCAACTAGCTGTCGAGTACAGCTCAGTCCGCGCTGTGAGGTCAGCTCCCTATGTTTCATTGGAACACGTCAAATAACGCTGCATGCTCCATGGGGACTTTAAAGACATTTCATTATACAGAAGAAAACACATAGCATCTTATGTTCAGGTTTGAAATCTCAAACAGATGAAATTTGATCCGTCAAGTTTTCTAGAAGAATTGTCTAGTCTCTCCTGTTAGTAAAGGTGTAACTCAGGAAAGACTTAAGAAAGAATAGATACGCACCGGCCTTCCACAGCGCTGTCCTCTGCTCATTATTGGAGTTGAAGGCTTTAGCGAAACGGTGTGACTCCAGCAGGCAGTCCAGCAGTTTAAACAGCTGCTCGGAGGTCAGGTAGCGGTACATTCCCTGATCCTGCGTCTCCACGTGGACGTCGGTATCCAGAGCGTCTCTCTGCGCAACACATTTTCGCACGCGTGAGCCCGGATTCCGTTTTAAAACCCACGGGATCGGAGAGAAACGTGTCGTACCTGCGCCGCTGCGAAGTTCTCGGCGTCCTCCTTCTTGCTGGTGGCTGGAAAGAAGACGATGTTGTCGATGGTCTGGATGAGCTCCAGCTGCACCACACACTTAATGAGTAGTGCTGCAAACAGCCTCTGCTCCTGGACTTCTACAACACACAAACACGCTGCTTGCATTACGGGCGAAGGATTAACTGGGATTAAAATGAATGCACTGGTAAGACTGCTAATTATTATGGACTCGGCGTCATGCACCACTTAATAATACCGTACTGAACTGGTGGCTGTTTACGGTACGGAAGAAGAGGTACACTATCTCCCGAGCACAATACTGGCTGGACTGAAAATTAACCACCTGATTCGTTCTGCTAATAAACTACACACACAGGGACTCTGGTTTTAAACTTGCCTGAAGACAAACTGTACTGACTCTGTCTCCGATTCTCTGCCAGAGCCTTCTCCATACTGCTCACAGAGTGCTGGTCCTCAGCCCGGGTCTGGATGTCCACAGACTTCTGGGACATGGAGTCCTGTAAATATCACACACAGTCCATTAATCACCCTGTGCCACTGATACGCGAGTTACTCCGACAGATCAAAGATCCGTTATCAGGCAACAGAAGGGTGATGGAGTAAAGGAACATCCACTATAAAGTGTGGAAAGTCTAATAGAACAGATACGAAATCGGACCTCTCGTTTGCGTACCAGTTGTTTGTCCGAGTCGAGCTGAGTCACGTGATCGCCGTCCGCTCCAGCCGGCTTCCACGTCAACAACCTGAGAGGGAGACGGTACACGTATAATTGACCATCAAACAGAACAGACTCCACCCTGAGAGCAGCGGGAGAACTCACGCGTGTGGGATAGTGGTCTTGAAGATGTCCAGCATGCAGTTGCACGTCTTGTCCCAGGTCTCGGCTGTGAACTTCTCTCCGTTCAGGATCACTACGTTTTCTAAGCAGTTGGTTCCAGACCTCGCCAGCTGCTCATTATCTGAATAGAAAAGATGATCAAGTATTAAAAAAACAAGCTGGCCAGTTGAAGATCAGGTCCAGTTCGGGTGAGCCTGTAAACCATTATAGTCTTCATGTGCTTGGATGACAGGATGGAACCTCTTCAGCTCATCCACTGTAAACAGTCGATGTTTTGTGCATGATTAAATTCTTTTCTGCTCATCACAGTGTTTATCTGTGCAGCTCCGTCCATTTTCCTCTGACCTCTCTCATCAACAAGCTGTTTCCACCCACAAAACTGTCTCTAGCGCAATGTTTCATGTACCATTCTGTATAAACTCCAGAGACTGAAAATCCCAGGATATCAGCAGTTTGTGTAAAACTCAAACCATCTGCTACTGACAATACCTGAACCTTAACTGGATGGGATTCTCACCTTGTTGCACACACCAGTAGAGCTGAGAGAGGATGTTATCCAGCAGAACATCACTGAGGGACTCAAAGTACTGCGTGAAGACGTCACAGATGGCATAAAGTGCGTGGTTGCAGGTTGTGGTCATCCACTCTGCTTTCTACACACACACACACACACACGTTAATCTCTAATTACTTAACATCACTAGTCTTAAAAGAAAAGAGGACTCTTATATTTACCTCAGTCTGCTGCTCCGGTAGCTTCATGTTGTCGAAAATCCTGAAGACGATCCTGAACAGATCTTGCCACCAGTGTTTCTCGTACGTGTGACCGTAAGTCTTCATCACCTCGAACATCACCGTCAGACCCCTGAGGCAATTTAACAGAATAATTTAATGAGCAGCCTAACAACTGTGCTGTAATGTTTCTTATTTTTAGAATTTGATGTGCAGGATGTTATCAGTGTGTGTGTGTGTGTGTGTGTGTGTGTGTGTGTGTATACCTGGTTCTGACATCCAGTTTGCACCTGTTGATAATGCAGGAGAGCTCGAACAGGATGGGGAACCAGCCTCGCACCCACACCCGGTCCTCTGGGGCTACATTCATGTCGTCACTGGTGTAGTCTTTAAACGCCTGCCAAGGAGGGGAGGAAGACAAACTAGCATGATTAATACATCTTTTATGTGGAAATGACCTGAAACTCATTACCAATAATCATTGGTCATCTACCAGTGGCTTTAGAAATTAAGGGGGGGGAAGGTCATTTAACCTTTTGCGGGATTCTTCCTCAACATGGCAACCCTCCTGTTCTCACACAGGATTTAGCTCGTCTCAAAGACACAGTCACTCCCCTAATCCTCCATCAGCAAAATACATAAACCACACACATCCTAAACCTTTTACAGCTCTACCATAGCCAAAGGCTCAGAGTAAACTCAGCTCGGTGTGAAATAAGAGGGTTTTGCTCCTCAGCCAGCTTCCAGTTCTGCGTTTATTAAGCAGGATTAAAGTCTCGAGTTCATTAGCACCGACCTGAGGCCTGTCGGAGACGTATTTGGCGCAGTGGCGGATCAGACGGATGGCCTCCATGCTCGTGTCGGGGAACGACGCGTTACAGGCGAACTCTGACAGACACTTAACGGCGTCCTGGAAGGAGTCGATGGTGGCGGGAAAGTGCTTCTCAAATACATTCGCTGTAAAAAAAAAAAAAAAAAAAAAGGAGAGTGTGTGAGTACTCGCACCTCGACACGACACCTCACAGTCACATGACTCTTAATTTCCAGGAGTTAAAGAATTGTTTTCAACCTTGTCTCCATCCATAGCATCTATAGTTTGTGTGTGATTACCACAGTTGAGAATTTTATATAACTAATATACTCGCTGAAGCTCGCTTATAATGAAAGCCTGTAGAAACATTTAAGATATAAAACTATATAATTCAAAGCTACGATCTTCACATTTATTGAAATGAAGTAGACATTAGTAAAGGATTTTATTTAGCTGTATCCAAATTTCCTAAACGTTTTGCATAATTTGATTCACAGAAATACTTTATTCCCATTGATAACAGTGGCCCTGTCTCCACAGAGTTTTGACAAGATTATTCATGAAAGCTACAAAAATTTGATTCATATAAACCTCCATAAATAGTGACACCTCGAATTTGGTATAAACAGATCTGTTGTTCTTTTTCTCAGTAGAATAATGATCACACATACTCTACACATACTAACAAATAAAGACAGTTTTGAAAAACCTCATGATCTTAACAGACCGCTCGACTAGCCTCAGTGTGTCCGGGCCAAATCCCATCGCCCTTGTGCTGGCTACTTACTGACGATGTGTCCAGTGGTCTGGAAGGCGAGTTCCACGATGCTCTCGTCCTGATCCGAGGCTGCCAGGTGAAACACGGAGAAAATGTTCTTCCAGCCCGAGCGGATGTTCCCTGCCTGCGAGTTCACCATCTGAGCAATGCAGCGTACCACCATGTCTCTGATAGTGGGCGATCTGTGTGAGGTAAATAAATAAAAGGTGTCAATAACACTACACACACACACACTATTTTTTGAGCTGCAAAAGCTAACTCACACACTGACAGCTTGATTCATTCTCCACAGTGCTGAGCTCATCATTTTCGACACTTGAGTGTGTGTGTGACTGCATGCTGGCTTGGTTTAATAAGCACCACACTACAGGATCTGTATGACCTCAGACAACCTCTACTTAAAGCTGGATTAGATGGATGAAGTGATTTTAAACACTTCTCCCAATGCTGATACCTTTAATTTACATAGACACACTATTCAGGCATAACACCACCTGCCTAACATTGTGTTGGTCACATTTTTGCGGGTAAATCAGCCCTGACCCATCATACCCTGTGTATTCTGACACCTTTCTATCAGAACCAGCATTAACTTCTTCAGCAGTTTCAGCAACAGTAGCTCGTCTGTTGGATCAGATCACACGGGCCAGCCTTCGCCCCCCACGTGCGTCAGTAAGCCTTGTCCGTCCATGACCATGTCACCGGTTCACCACTGTTCCTTCCTTGGACAGTTTTGGAGATGCTCTGATCCAGTGGTCTAGCCATCACAATTTGGCTCTTCGTCAAACTCGCTCAAATCCTTACGCTTGCCCACTTTTCCTGCTTCAAACACATCAACTTTGAGGACAAAATGTACGCCTAATATATCCCACCCACTAACAGGTGCCATGATGAGGAGATCATCAGTGTTATTCACTTCACCTCTCACTTATCCTAATGTTATGGCTGATCGGTGTATATATCTAGTAATATTGTGAAGGAACTACTAAGAATAAAACAGCTCAAGATTTGCTTTTATAGCATAAATAGCACTGATGCCACCCGAAAGGTGATTAATTTCCAGTAACAGCATGCCATGAGGAGTTTCATTCCTTTTAAACAACAACAATTTCACAGAATGTACAGTTAATATATCAAACATTCTGATTTTTAACTGTTTAGTTCATGGACCATCTGTATCATAGATTAGTGCCTGCTATCACTTACTTTATAGCAACAAATAATAGTTTTTTAGGACACGGTGGAAAGATTAGATTAGATTAGATTACATTAGATTAGATTAGAGACTAGGAAGCGTATTCAGAGTCAGCAACTTAAGTCCAAAATTGATGCTGATGCTTAGAGAGAGAATGTTAGATGGATTCATTTACGACTGCTGACATCCAAAAATGTCTCCTCACCATTTCAACCGTCCGACTTTGTTAAATTATGGCACATTTTTTAGAAATGCGCTTATTACCAGCCTCAGTTTAGGTGCAACAGATCCCTGTGTATCAGCTGCTACTCCAGAAAGAGCATGTTAACCCAAAACCACTGCTAATTCTGACTTGTAAATAAGTCCAGCGATAAGACCGAGTGCACGGTGGTCACCTGTTCTTTTTCATGATGTGCTCAAACGGCCTCAAGAAATCCTTCTGAAATCTAAAATTGGCCAGTTCTCCTTTCTCCAAAAACTTCATGGATAACTGCCGGAGCGAATCCACAGCGAAGATAGCCACATCCTCATTGGGATTACAGCCCACCTGAGTGGAAAGCATGACGAGAGAGAACTTCAACACATATCTCTTCTACTCTCAGGACTCGAAAGGCGCCTAAACAAACAAGAGAAAGAAACGTTTATGAATCTATTCGAATCTGACCTTGTTGAAATGATCTCCTATCACTTCCCAGATCCTGGACCATTGGAGCCTGATGCGGCCCATGTTGTAGTAGGAAATCTCCACAATCTTCTGCAGGCTGAACATGCGCGGGTGGGTCGGAGAGGCCAGCTCGTCCATGGACACAGCACACAGCCAACGCACAAAATCGACTGCAAAAAAAAAACTTAGATTTAGATTTCTACACACAGAGTTTCTGATGATTCATTACAGTTTATTTACTGGTACTATATCTGACGGAAAAACATAAATATACAGAGTTGGCAATTAAGTAAGGAAAAATCTTAGACATATGCTCCAGCAACAACATAATTGTGCGTTTATGGACTTATTAATTGGCTAATCTTGTATCCTAATAGGACTTTAAATAGTGCTTGTGCAGATAGAAGTAGTTATATGTAACTAAAAATACTTTTAGTGAGTGTCAATTGTACGAAACACACACCCAATTAGACTCATCTATTCACTTCAAATTTATTTCTATAGCAATATTAACAAAGGACACCTTGTCTCATACTTTTCCAGTTAGGTGCAATTTGCTTCCAATAACTCACAAATATTTCTTGAACAATTAATATTCATTGGATTAAACTGTAGAGCTTTTACAGAGAACTGACTGCGTTTAATCATAAAGAGGTGTTTTTTTGACTGGCAGTGTAGTTATATCTAATATATAATATAATATATAGTCATTTACTCACCTATAGCATTGCCATCCAATCTAGTGGATCCTGTGAATATCCTAATAAAAAGAAAAATCAAGGTCAATCAGAAAGGAGGGGTGTGCCCTAATGTGAAAGCTACAGTAAGACAAGACCTGTACCTGTCCACAGCAACCACTACACTCTGAGAGCTGGTCTCGCCGATGGATTCTTGAATGCTAGCAATCTGCTTCCGGTCCACATTCCCCCCAACTCAAAACAAAGCAAAAGGATATGAATATATGTTGTGCATATAGAAAGAATAAAACACTTGGGGGTATGCGGTCAAAGAATAAATCAATACTGGGGTGTGTGATGTAGCCTGGTGCAAAACATGACCTGGTTTCATTAAATAATACATGCAGCACTACAGGTGATGACTAGTGTTTCTATCATAACTATGTGGACATTCTGGTGGACTGACCGAGGCCCAGATACTCGTCTTGGCTCTGCTCTTTGGTGCTGGTGATGAAGCCCTCTTTGCCCCGAACGGTCCCGGATATGTAGCGAGCCTTCACCCCTGTGCCAATAAGCTGGGCCAGTTCTAACTGACTAATGCACTTCATAATCTACAGGGGAAAAAAAAACACACACACACTTCTTCATACACCGATCAGGCATAACATTATGACCACTGAGAGGTGACGTGACCAACACAATATTAAGCAGGTGGTCATAATGTTATGGCTGACTGGTGTAAGTATGCATTATATAGCAGAATACGCCTCTTGAGCTAGGAGGTCATGCAAAGCTCACCTCATGCCACGAGTTTCCTAGGTAATTCCCATCAGTGTGAGCCACCGTGATAAGTGTTTTGATTGTATCGATGTTCTTCTGCTTCATCTCTGTGATCCCAGAGCTGGCTGTGAGCAAGGTGAATCGAGCCAGGGCTTGCACGTACGCATCTCTCTCCAACTGGAACAAAAGCAAGATTCACAGCACTGCACATTTCGAGCGTCTCTCCATTCTCATTCCCGACCTTTGACACCTACTAGATGTCAAACAGTGCGACTGATTCAACTGCACTGCTAACTAGATTCAGGCCAGTAAGTGTCATGACACGACATTTAAAACGATGTAACCCGAAAGACCTTAAGGGAAGAGCAAAGATTAACAGCGTGTACCTGTATGGAGAAGATGCAGGCTATTCTGATGGCGCAGCGGATCCCCTCCAGGCACAGAGATGCTACCTCGGTGTCATCGCAGTCCTGCAGACCCACGCTGAAAGCAGCCAGGAACGGTGTCCAGGCCAGCTAGAGTGTAATTAAACGTATGATCAGTGAGACTGCTGGACGCTGTACAGACCCAAAATATACACAACACTGATGCAAGCTTTTGTAATTTCACAAGTAACATGACTGACACGCAATTAAGGGTGCCTCTTTATCATGATTGGCT
Organism: Hemibagrus wyckioides; assembly: GCF_019097595.1. Taxonomy (NCBI): domain Eukaryota; kingdom Metazoa; phylum Chordata; class Actinopteri; order Siluriformes; family Bagridae; genus Hemibagrus; species Hemibagrus wyckioides. The sequence goes on along the minus strand of NC_080732.1, from coordinate 4,508,661 downwards.
GGTTGTTGGTAGTCCAGCTCACATTTCTTCTCATTTACAGAGACTGACATTTTGACATATCTGAGCATACAGTGCATTTTAAAAGGTTGCTTCTGCTTACTTCCACCGCATCTTAATCAAGGTGTCGTAAATTAAATTATGGTAATGTGACATTAAACAAAATAGACAGATATTTAAGCCACGGTATCATGCATTTATGTACTGAGTGGTAGCTTTAATAAACTCTATAATAAGCTCAGAAACCTCATGATTACTTTCTTAAGACTAAAAGAAAATCCAGGCGTAGAGCAAGACAAAGCCACTAGCAAGCTGGCATTTGAAGAAAATGTTACTGTCACCTTAAACTAATAAAAAGTTAATTTGATTAAACCCTCGCATGGAAATTCACTTGACATGAAAACGTGACAAGCCGGTGATATTTGCATCAGAAATTATAAGCCCCTGTCAGGTCCCGATATGTAAATGAACCAATTTAACAGGATAGCGGATGTAAGCGTGGGGTGGGGGGGGCTTTTCCGATCTGCATATTCATATCTAGATTTCCTGATGTGCTTCTACTATCTAACACTACAAGGATTTATTAGTCAAATATATGCATTAAAATATATGCTTTGTTTTTAGTATCACAGGCCAGATTTGTAGCATATGCTAGAGAGTCTGGTTCAATCGGTCATGGACAAGAACCGCCTACTTTCACGGAAAAAATAGACATGATGTCCAGCTTTGTCCTGTAGCTTCTGGGCAACGTCTTGCTCTAAACATTTCTGTCTGTGTACTGGTGCACAGGAAATGCAGGGAGCAAATGAATACTAGACAGCACAAATACCAGAAGTGATATCAGACTCTTAGAGGGTTGTGGGTTGAGACCAGTGTGTTTTATACCTTAAACATAGGCCTGACGTGCTCCAGGTGGGTGGCGCTGGTGAACGGAGCCTGAACGTGGCTGACCGCCTCCATCAGGGCCTTAGCTGTCTTCGCCATCTGCTCCATTTCCACGTTGTACAGAAGCCGCCTCTGTTTCTCGCTGGCCACGCCTGTTTCAAACAGCAGCGCAGAGGGTCATCTTTCTGACCCGACCTCAGAGCAGTGTCGGGTTCAGAGTAATAATAAGCTTTATAATGGCATTATAATTATAACGCACTGAAATTCTAGAATAAACAACAATAAACTATTTTACATTCATAGCTGAACATTACATCCTGACTTGTGACATCATTTCCATTTACTCTGCAATACTCATGGCTCTAATATCATCTCCGACACGCTCTGTTCAGGCATCATGATTCAACTTTTTCATAGTGCCAAGTGCTAATCTCACTTTGTTTATTAGATTTGAGCGGCAACTCCTTCGTCTCCTTCATAGATATCTTCTTCCCTGCGATTTCATTGTAGATGGATGACAAATAGTCCTCCGGCAAATCTTTACTGTCATTGATCCCTCTATTCATCATTATGTATTGCTCTTTTGTCATTTTATTCTTCACCTGTTCAAAGAAGGAAACAGAAACACGACACAGTAACCCATGCAGTACGTTTCGGAAAAGAACCTGTTACCCCTGATTTATATACCCCTGAACCTTTACATTGTAAGTCACATATCTGCTGGGAACCATTTAGTGCAGCAGCATATAGAGTTAGTAAACTGGTATCAGCAGACATAGTGACCCACTCACCTGTGGACTATGAAGGTCTGTCGTCAACATGATGATTGAATAAGCGAGGACATACGCTGTGTCTGCACTCGCAAACAGGGTTTGTCTACAAAATAAACAGAGATATAACTCGTCAGAGTCTAGTAAAGGAGGTGTGGTCTCTGTCGCTGTCAATCTAGTAAAGGAGGTGTGGTCTCTGTCGCTGTCAATCTAGTAAAGGAGGTGTGGTCTCTGTCGCTGTCAATCTAGTAAAGGAGGTGTGGTCTCTGTCGCTGTCAATCTAGTAAAGGAGGTGTGGTCTCTGTCGCTGTCAATCTAGTAAAGGAGGTGTGGTCTCTGTCGCTGTCAATCTAGTAAAGGAGGTGTGGTCTCTGTCGCTGTCAATCTAGTAAAGGAGGTGTGGTCTCTGTCGCTGTCAATCTAGTAAAGGAGGTGTGGTCTCTGTCGCTGTCAATCTAGTAAAGGAGGTGTGGTCTCTGTCGCTGTCAATCTAGTAAAGGAGGTGTGGTCTCTGTCGCTGTCAATCTAGTAAAGGAGGTGTGGTCTCTGTCGCTGTCAATCTAGTAAAGGAGGTGTGGTCTCTGTCGCTGTCATTCTAGTAAAGGAGGTGTGGTCTCTGTCGCTGTCATTCTAGTAAAGGAGGTGTGGTCTCTGTCGCTGTCATTCTAGTAAAGGAGGTGTGGTCTCTGTCGCTGTCATTCTAGTAAAGGAGGTGTGCCCTTTGTACCTGTCAATCTTGTGAAGGAGGTGTGGTCTATGTTACTGTTAATCTAGTAAAGGAGGTGTGGTCTCTCTCCCTGTCATTCTAGTAAAGGAGGTGTGGTCTCTGTCCCTTCAATCTAGTAAAGGAGGTGTGGCCTCTATACCTTACAATCTAGTAAAGGAGGTGTGTTCTATGCATCTGTCAATCTAGTAAAGGTGGTGTGGTTTCTTTCTCTGTCAGTTAATAAAGGAGGTGTGGTCTATGTATCTGTCAGTCTAGTGAAGAAATATAGAGATCCGAATCCTCTAATCTCGTACCGCTGGTTGCACTCTAAATATCTAGCAGCAAATTTCTCCATGAGACGATCGATTTTCTGGGCTTCTCCAGGGAGCCGGAAGCCCTCGAGGAACAGGCGCAGAGCCGAGACAAAGTCCTTCCCTTGGAAGTCCATTTGGTCCACATAAGCATACATCACTTCTTTGTTGAAGCGATCATTGTCTCCCAGAAACTCTCCAGCTTGGACCTGAGAAGAAGACAGAGAAATTAACTATGTATTAATTCAGTCTCTAAAATGCGTGAGGCAATCAGATATATACAAACACATCTGTAATCCAGATGATGGATCAGTTCAAAATTAATTAGCAATAGAATGAAAATTTTGCCTTTTCTGTGGATGTGACATGATGGTATTTTATTCTTTTCACAATATTTTTTCCTTCAAAACCTGAAACGCATATTATCAATCAATTAGCTTTCTTTGATAGCTTAGAAAACCCTTAAACGTGCATTTATTACTGATTTGTATTGGTGTTAACAGACAGAATTAACAGTGTAGAACAGCCTTTAAACTCTTCATTCGCTTCATTTACTGAGCAATAAACGACACTCAGCTCTATATTCACACTACTGATGAACATAATGTGATAAATACACATCTTGGCACCGACTCTCGAGGCTCAGGATTGGCGCTGATGAGCTCTTGTTTCAGAGCAAATGCTAAGAGAGCTCTTTCACACACTCCATGACCGTACGGAGAGGCTCTTAAGGCCTAACAAGTGCGCAACTGCTGAAACAAGCGCTAACACTCACCCAAATCATTGAGCTCTTTTTGAAATGGTAACTTTTGGGTGAATTCATCAGGATGAGTAGTGTTTCTTGGTTTCCTACTGTTATTAACTACCGCTATCGGCAGAAGAGAGCTCACCGAATCCAGCCTTTCCTCCTGATGTAAGAACTGAGCGATGTCCTCGGGCGTGGTTCCCAGCATGCCTTGCTCCTGCAGATACTGGATGCCTCTCTTTGGTTTTTTGTTGAACCTTTAACACAAGCGAACACACCAAAATATCACCATAAAACTCCTGGAGTGATGAATACACAGACACACATACAGATTGAACTACATTTTGCTTGAGTGCTTTTGTCTTTCCACACCAGACAGAGGCGTTTTATAAGAAATAAAATACCTGGGAATGTGCTATTATAGGAAAAGAATCAATGACAGTGGATAAAAGTGAATAATATTCACTATATAGGCAAATGTTTTGGGACACCCATCCACATCATTAAATTCAGGTGTTGTTTTTCAGGGGTTGGACTCGGCCCCTTAGTTCCAGTGAAAGGAACTCTTAATGCTTCAGCTATATACCAAGACATTTTGGACAATTTCCTTCCTGATCCAACATGACTGCACACCAGTGCACAAAGCAAGGTCCATAAAGACATGGATGAGTGAGTTTGGTGCGGAGGAACTTGACTGGCCTGCACAGAGTCCTGACCTCAACCCCATAGAACACCTTTGGAATGAATTAGAGCGGAAACTATGCGCCAGGACTTCTCGGTCAACATCAGTGCCTGACCTCAAAAATGCACTTCTAGAGGAACGGTCAAAAATCCCCTAAAAAAAACACTCCTAAACTTTGTAGAAAGCCTTCTCAGAAGAGTAGAAGTTGTTATAGCTCCATATTACATTCATGTGCATATAAAGGCAGACGTCCAAAAACTTTTGGCAATATAGTGCATGTTTGTTTGGTGTGTTTTTTTAAACCAGCTTGCATACAATGCAATGAAACCTTAAGGTCTGGCGTTAGCTTACAGGTCTATGCCTTGCTCAATGATCTCCTTCTGCTGTTTGAGCACTTCGAACTGCTCTGGATTATCGGTGCCGGACATCTGCGTACTGTAGCTGCCGATGCCTGAGGAAGCTGTGGAGTCCAGAGAGTTAATGCTGCCATAGCGGTTAATGGTCTCTGGGTGCTTGGACTCGTTGGCCTCCTGCTCAGAAGGCTTCTCCTGACCTGAGAGAGAGAGAGAGAGAGAGAGAGAGAGAGACACAGAGAGACAAAGAAATGCACAGTGAGAGAGATGAATCCAGGTCTCTGTGGTACAGAGAGAAGGGAGAGGGAGAGAGGAGGCAGTTTGATTCATTAGGGCTGTAAAGTGTGTTGCTGTATAGCGGCTCCTCACACTCTGCTGTCTGTATGGGGTTACAAAAGGTTATTCAGATTGTGGATGAGACAAAGAAACTCAAAACAGACCACAAGAGCCAGATAAAGGTCTTGCAAACCAGGCCAGCAGAGAGAGAGAGAGAGAGAGAGAGAGAGTAGGAAAGACAATGTTCCATGTCGGATCTGATTACACGTAGGAAACTCTTTAAAACATTCAGCACAGAGCCGTCACAGTAATGTGAGAGCGCATGTTGCTTTCTCAGAGCACAGGGAGAGAGCAGAGACACGCTGCTGCTCACAGACTAACACTTACTTCCTCTAGAGGGACTGAAATTCTCTGTTTCCCATCACACAATGCCACAACACTAAACCCATGTAAGCTTTGAGGGGCAAACCCTGACATCATAATCAACACAGTAGCTGTACACAGATGCACTGATTTGTAAACATCTTAAAGCTGCGTGAGATTATTTCATTCATTTCTTCTTTTATGTATAAATAACATTTATGTTTAATAAAAATGTTTTTTTGCCAACTGATTGCAGATATTCTTTCCAGTTTATTCAGTGTGTTGATGTGATATCAGTAAATTATTCATTTGGGCAAATGAGGCTTTGTCTAATGAAATATAGATAAATCTGCATACTTAATACGACCAAATGTCCTTTCATGTTGTTCAAATTAAAATGTTTATTTCGCTTTGATAAAGCTTTCAAGAAAATAAAGTAAATATTTTCCAGAAATCAAAAATAATGCTATGGACCAAGTGGGCTTCTATGAGCGTGTACAAATTTTCGACGCTTGCTAGGGTTTTCTTGCAACTCATTTCTAGATAGATAGATAGATAGACAGACAGACAAAAATGGACAGACAGATAAATAGACAGACAGTCAGACAGACAGATAAATAGACAGACAGACAGACAGATAGATAGATAGATAGTTCCAGAATTTTCCGAGATTTATAATCGCCTTATAATTACCAGAGATGTGTCCTACCTCTATGGACCACAAGGACCACAGCCAACTGGCTTCATGTCACTCTCTATAAGCATGATAATAACATTTCTAATACCGATATCTATTACGCTTTAATCTGACATAGCGTTGCTATAGCAACAAGGCTAGCTGACTCACAGCCGCTCGGTGAAATGCGTGCTCTTCCTTTCATGTGAGCCATGGAGAAAGAGACCGAGAACAAACGGCACGAGAGCAATGATGAAGCCGGCGGTGATTGGTGTTATCAAGCAAAAGAGAAATAAAAATATTGTATCCACTAGGTTTTCCTGCACTTCATAACAAGATCTGATAGAAGGGTTATTGCTTAGGAACGAATGAACGGAGAAGAGGAAAAAACAAAACAATGCATTGTATATCTGCACTGTCTGGGGAGAGAGGGCAACCGGGCAAAAAACCAACAGATAAGAAGCCACTGATCCTCGCTAAACTCGCAGTCTGTGTGCTCCGTCGTTTAGGGCTATTTGTGCTTCCCCTGATTAGCGAGAGCTCCTGGGTTTGTTTGATTAAGATGGCAAGCTCGCCACAGGCACTGCTGAGATCATTTCCTGTATTTGCTCTGAGATACTGGATATTCCTCCATACACAGGCTGTAAGAAATTCGGTATGAAACTAAATGGAGAAGAAAACTGACCATTGAAAACCTGCACATTTTTAAACACACACACACGTTAAGGCTCAACGTTTTTCCCTCCACTTAACCCGCTAATAGATACACGAGGAATTTTCATTCAAACAGAGATGACTGGAAATGACAGGAGGATATTTAGAGTCGTGGAAGGGGAGGAGCTTACCGAGACTGGTCTGAGAGTTAGGATTCACGTACTGGTCCTTACTCCACTCCACCATGCACTTGAGGATTGAGACGAGACACTCCAGACCCTTCTTCCTCAGAGTCAGCTCCTGTAGTTCAGGGTAGACTCAGACGTATTAACGTATTATTCAAAACATATGATAACTGTACGAAAGGATTAGATTTACCTGCGGCGGGGTCGTGCCCAGTTCGTGGCCCCCTCTGCCCTGTGCGATCTTGGACAGGTCGTTCACCAACCTCTCGAATATATTAGCAGCGTTCAGGTCACAGTCATAATTCACATAGATGTCCACTACACTCTGGGCATCTGTGAAACAATGGACACGGGATATTCTAGTTATAGAAAACAAATTCAGACATTATTCTATGGCACAAGATAAGTTCTCGTTTTACAGTCATCAGAGCAAAGTGGGTGGGGCTGGGGTGATGCAATAGAATTAAGCAAAGTTTCATGCATGAGAGCTGAAGCAATGAGGCAAGTACCAATGGAAGAGATGAACAGTAAGGCTCAGGATACTTGATACGCTATATTGCCAAAAGTTTTGGGACACCCCTCTAAATCATTGAATTCACAAAAACCTTGCACTGTTGCTGTATAAACATCCATGGCATTTTCTTAACTGTAACCATGGCAACCGGCTGTAAACACGAGTCGGGGGGGGGCTTTGGGGGGGGGGGGTCAGCGACCGTTGTGGTTTGTGCGACGTTTCGTACCTGCGCATATTCTGGTGAGCGTCTGGATGACCATCCACTTGTGGTCGTATGAGCTTGTGGACGTCTCGAGGATGTACAGGAAAATCTCTTTAAAGAAGACCTGCGGTGAAGAGAAGCATAGAGAACGACTACAGAGACTTACAGCATCGGGCATGAGGACGTTTAATAAATTAACAGCATCAACTCGTGAGCAAAAAAAAAAAAAAGGAGGAATATTGTTTTCACAGCAAGTGGTACGGCTATAAATTCCGCTGAATAAAAGGGGGATGGTGATTAAATCCTCAACAGCCTGATTTGGTATGACTGAGAGTATTTCACACTCTCTCACGCACACACACACACACACACACACACACACACACAGTCTGGAACTGAATTACAAGCTGCCACAATACACCAGACGCAGATAAATCCACACTGTCAGCAGGTTAATAGCAGCAGGGGAGAGCTGCATGCTTCATGAGGCATAGAGAGCTGCACTCTGTACCTCGATCTGCATTTTCAGGTGGGTTTTGAAGTTGGACAGGAGCGTGAGGAAGATGGACAGGGAGAGCTCGAAGACCTCGGGGACGGATGAGACGCCGTTTTTGGACAGCGCCACGCAGAGGTACTGCTTGATGGCGTTGATGAACATCTCGTTGGTCTTGAAGATGGGGCCTGCATTCTGCAGGATGGAGAGCAGCAGCTGCAGCGAAAGCACTTTAGAGCGCAACTCGTGGGATCTGGATTGGAGAAAAAGGAGGGAAAACAACAGAACAGGCGCTGATTCATTTCTGCTTTACAAAATCATCTTTAATCCTCCCTGAACAATTTCAAATCAATTTCAGAATAAATGATTCGTATAATAAACAATTCTCGAATGAAATTCACGATAATGTCAATTACCCACACTGCTGTTTGACTACCCTCTGTGCGAGCGGGATTTAGCCCTCGCTTCTAATCTATTTAAAGAGTGCGATGCGGCGGCGCTTTAGTGCTTTAGTCTGTCTGGCTCTCTTCGCTCCTCATCTGTTCATTCCGTCGCATTCGTCATTTCCTAGATCGCTAACTAGCTGAGCCGAGCCGTTTATAACTCAGTGTTGTTTAGCTGAAAAACCATCATTGCATATTATTATTATTATTATTATCAAATACTGGGCCATTTTCTGGGATTCCGAGGCCTTGGATATCTCATATGCATGACTCATGGGAAAAATAAAACTCTGGCATCAAGCAATAAAAAAAGATTTCACTATGCACATTATCTGGGTGGAGCTTGTCTGCTAAGAACAAAACATTAGCGTATTTAACAGCGCAGCACTCCATTCTGAGATGAACAGTCACCAGGAGTCTTTCAAAGTCTTCAGTCTAGGCTGAAAGTGCTGAAAAAAACTTTACTCTTAAATGGCCATTATAGACAGGACCGACTGAAGTTATTTCAAGTGCGTCCCGAATGACTGTTATTTTTCGACACCTACTGAGGAAGAACACTTCAGGGTCCTCATTATAGAGGGTGTAGTCGAAGCCGACTGCAGTCACATCTATAGCTCCTGAATAAAGCAGGTAGAGCGCTAAATACCTCCTGTGAACAGTTCTCCAGGAAAAGTCCTTAATAGACGTGCTATAGAAGTTTCTGAGCCCGAGTGGGCGGCTGAAGCATTAAGCGTTAACCTTTGCAGTCATACCCTGAATACAAACATCAAACTTTAGGTTCTTTCCAAGGCTTCCACCTCCTCTCGGTTTTGACAAACAGACAAGCAATTAATCTGGCGCTGAGAAAGTATCGATTCATTTCGAGGATAAATAAGCGCTCTCTGCGGTACATTAAATCTAAACAAAAGCCAGAAATGAATCGTATGAATAGCGAGACAAGACAGCTGCGTGAAAATGGTAAAGCGGCTGCATTCACAGCCTCATTAAAACCTCCTCTGCTAAGCAATAAGGCTTAACACCTTATTAACACACTTCTGAAAGCATATACGGGCGTCGCCGTATCACTGTGGGAAATCTCTGGTGCATGCAAATCAAAGAGCACGCCAGCTTTCTGATGTAAATCTGCAGAGGTGAAAGAACGCTCTGACTTTCAAACATGGGGGGGGCAGAAAAAATCAATGCAAGCATCTTCCTTTTTCCCTGCCTGTCTCTGATGACATGGAGGCCAATTTACTCAGTAGGGTTTATGGGTTTAAATATAAGCCAGTTCCTCCGGGATTTGGTGGGTTTGTGATCGCAGACGTTTGGAATTTTTCATGATTACAGCAGATTTCGGCCGAGACGCATAGTGTGACATCATCAGGGTCTGGAATGATGGAAAGACGCATGCGCAGGAAAAATAATCAACGGCAGAGCTACTGCCCCCATCCTGAGGTCGACTTTTCCTATAACAAAACGTCCAGAAGTATTTTATTCCACTTACACTACAACGGTTTAACAGGAATTTTGGCATGAAAAATGGTGTGATGGTGCACTTTTTATCCATTTCTAGTTACATCCATTATCGCTTTATTGTCCTGTTATACGAGATATTTTTCTTCTCTCTAAAAAATGAATATGGAAAAAATGCATAAATTGCAAAACACTGAAACTGGAGACTTCCATAAATGTCTCCTCGCAGATAGCTTATATATATGATAGATAGATTATTCATATATATATATGTATAATCAATGAAGCAGAAACTTATTCCAAAGCTGCCGTTGTAGGAAATGAATCAAGAATTCAACAGCGCTGTGGTATATAACCAGAGATCGAGACCACCAGGATAACGACGGAATCAAATTACGGATGAAATCCTGTTAAGCAAGTCCTGCTGTCTTATTAGGATAATCTGATTCCCTCTCTGAATCCATATAGCCGACTATATCCGCCATTAAAAGGTTGATCTTTGATCAAATCTGCGTTTTCTTCAACAGGAAATGGCTTCCATACAGTGGATTTGCCCTTCAGGCTGGCTTACTTTGGATCGGGTGGACCGTCTGAAAGGGGCTTCATGGATAACTTGCAGAGCGAGCGGAACACCAGGAAGGCATCTTTTTGCAGGATGTGCGAGAACTTCGCACCCGGTGCAGGTCCTGCTGGAGCACCAGATTCCTGCAGCAAACAGAGAAAAGCATGGGAAGTGTTAAAAAATCTAATCAAATAAAAAAAGAAAAAGATGTGTTAATACTGGGATCATGGACTGCCAGAAAACTTTAGCACCATGGTTAATGATGTTGACACAAGCTGACTGACATTAGTATTATTGCCACATACCACAAATGCCACAAAGAATAATAAACATTATTTTACAAATTATAATAACTAATTATTTTATATATTTGTCACAATCTAGGTAAGTCATGCTTAAGGATACCTAGGGTAAAGGATACCTTAAGGCTAAAAGGTACCTAGGTTATACCTAAAAGATTTAAATTACGCTCAAACCAATATGCTATTCCAGTCTTTTATTGAATATTAATGTTACAGTTTAAGTGTTTAATTTCTCCTCTCAAGTCATTTTAAAAACCTTTTACCAGCCTTCTGGATTTTCTTCAATAATAAACACTTTGGAATGTCAGGTCAGTGTTTTCAGTTCGACGCTGAGAGTGGAAAGTTTTAAACAGACGTTTTAGCTCGGTGTGTGTAACGTCACTGTGCATGAAATTGCTAGCTATTGTAGAATTTGACTTGGAAATCAGACAGACCGGGATGTTTCGGCTCTGACGTGCCGTCTAGCGCAGCGTTGCCGAGGTACAGATGACATGCGGCAAGTGTGTGCACAATGCCGCTTGTGTTGCAGTTGCTTCTGCAAGCACATGCAAAAATAAATGCATCGGGCCGTAACACACCAGCCGTGGCGTGGGATATTTTCCTGTAACAGAACAACAACACTTCCCAATAGACAGGAAAACCAGTGCAAGGGATGTTTCTTTGGTTACACGTGTACAGTGGAACCTTGGCATACGAACGCCCTCCTTTCTGAATTTTTTTCTTAAGAAATGAAATTTTGCAAGAAATCTGCGTTAGCATACGAAGCATTTTCGGCATACGGACGAACCGAACTGAACGGCGGCTAAGTTGCGCGTACATCCGTGAGCCACTTAAAACTGTTTCAATGAAAAGCCAACCGTCAGCGAAGGCTGTTTGGAAAGACTCAACCCACGATACCAACGATGCCTTCGGCATGCTTTCAAAAACTAGGTGATTTTTCGGGCGTTTTTTTTTTTGTTTGGCTTGGGTGGTCTGTTCTATTTTTAGCCCAAGCTTGGTGGCACGACTTCCTGTGAGGACCCTTGACATGGAATGCTTGGCTTGGGTCAGTTCTTTCTAAGCAGCCATACACTACATATTGGTCATATTGCTTAATTGCTTTAAGTTAAGGGTTCTAAATAAACGGACCTTAATAATGGCATACTGTAATTTTTATACAGTTTCACAAATTAATTTAATATAAACATGAGCAAACTCATATTCAGCAACAATTAATATCTTAAATAAAAATAAATAAATAAAAACATGCAAATATCTTGAATATAGTCTATTTTTATAACATTAAAAAAAATATTTAATATTAATTTTCTTATTCTGTTGCGCTAATGTAATATAATTAGTAAAATGCTAAACATGCTTATATTTTATTTACTGTTATAGGAAAAAACAGATGAATATGACTATATTCAAGACATCTTGACTCACTAAGATATCATTTGTTGCAGCATGACACTGTGTGTGTGACTGAAATAAGTGTTAAATTCAATTCTAGCAAGGAAACGAGTAGAAGATGGAGTTTCACGCAGATCCGAGGTTATCTCTAGGGTCCTGCATGTTTCAGTGTTTTCTCCGCTCTGACACATGCATCGACTCAGGAAACGCTGATTATTAGATGATCTGGGTTTATCAAATGCAGGGCTAATGCTAAAAAGTGGGTCGTTATTTATAGAAACAGAAGATCAATAAGTGAAAATGTCAGTTGAGAATGATGAAAGTTGGGTTAGACACCCTTTGCATTTTGTCCAGTGGCCTGTGAGACACTTGGATGATTTACCTGAGTGTCGCTGGAGGAGACAGACAGTCTGTCGTCTGGCAGGGACGGAGTGAAGCTGGCAGAGATGGGCGTGCCAGGGATTCCGTTAGCGTGGACGTTCTCACTGTCGCTGCTCAGGCCACCTTCCTCCTCCAGCGATGTGGGCGTGGCCTCTGGCTCCACCTCCCCTCCTCCACTCTCCTTAGCATCTAAACACAAACAAAGGAAAAGGTCCATTAGTTTGGTTCGAGACAGATGTGTGAGAGAGCGTCGCCTGCTGTGCCACATGTTTATCGTCTTGAACTATATCCAAATCAGTACAAGAGCATCAAGCATCCTGAACACATTAAACACAGAAGCTCATGGTTTGGAGCGGATGTGGTTAAATCCAAGAGTGAGAGAGAGCTCACCTCCAGCCACAGTGTTGACCACCTCCTGCAGTATAGTCTGCACAATCTCCTGAGCTTTCTCCTCATAGTTCACACTCTCCTCTTCTTCAGGAGCTTGTGAGCCACGCTCGGCTGCACCTACAGAGGAAACCATGCGTCTGATCAACATCTCATCCTCTCCAGATGGAAGACCATCTATGTTTGAAAGGACCCCCCCCCTTCTCTCTATAATTGAAACCATTCCTCAATTGGTCCTTATTCCTAAAATGAAATGATTCCTATTTTTAGCTGCTTGAGAAATCAGTGTATGCATCTGAAACATACCATATACTGTATGTGCATATCTTTGTTCACACACCATCTGCTCCTCATTAAAGTGTTTGCACTTTCCTAACACACAGCTTTACCCGTAGTCTCTTATGACATTGCTGTGTGTGTGTGTGTGTTAAGACTTCTCAGTTACTTTAAAGAACTTTCACATCCAGCCTAGTTTTTAATTGGTATCAAATTTTTTTATTTTATTCATATTGGTTCTTTTTGCCTTTTATTGCACCGAAGGACAAAATCAGAAAGGGGCGGAGCTTAGAAACTGTTATTGAGAAACAGAAAGTGTTTCAATACTCGTATAAATGCATGTCAAAATAAGAGATATCAATTAAGTGCTGAGAAGCACGGCGGGTGTTAAATAATACATTTATAACTGGGTAGCTACATAAATAAATAATTTGTCCTTTGGCTCTCATTTTTGCGTGTTGCATTTCAGTTAGCAGCTTGGGAATGAAGGGGGGGGGGTTTCAATTATACATAACGACTTAATTATATAAAATGACATAATTAACTGGCAGTTTGATTCGTGTTTGAAATTTTCTGATGGAAAGAAAATAGAAAAGCAGCTTCATGAAGAAAGGAAGGTTAAACATCATGAAGAGATCTTTACTCTGTTCTGCTGCTGTGGCCTGGTCTGCTTCTGTCTGTTCGTTCTCTACAGGGCCGAAGTCTGAGCCGTTCTCAGGCTCCGGGCTCTCGTAGTGAGGCGATTCCCGCTCTGCCGTGCCGCCCTCTACCACTGACCCTCCGCTGATCTCCTGACCTGACGGGCTCTGGCTCTTGGCCGGAGTGTCTGGGAGCTGTTGTAGCTGTGGAGACTCGGGTTCCTGCTGGCTGAGCGGAGAATGCTGCCTGTGCCTCTCCCTCTCCATCTGCTTCGCCTCCTGGAGCTGAACACACACGCACATGAAAACACACAAGTGCTCTATTTAAAAACACACACACTCACTTCTGTTACCGCCTGGTAAACGGGTATTTATCATTCCCCTGGGCAAAGCCACGCTGTCGAGCATCCACTTCTCTTCTCTGCGCAGCAAGCAAACATCTGTGATCTCCAGCGAACGTGATCAAAAAACATCAAGAAAGAACTCAATATAAGCCTATATTTAGCACTGGGTTTTGTGGGGGAAATACGCAGCTCATCTACGTTCTCTGTCGATTGCATGCAGCTAAACTGATAAACTGGTCAAGAGCAGAGCAGTCATGCTTGATCTGATGGAGGGATGGAGCACAATTCTGCCTTCAGTCAATCGAACACGGATGAGTTTTTTATTGTGAAGTCCTAGTGGAGATGGCACTAATGAACAATGTTTGCCTAACGAGAGCCGAGTCGGAATGAACGAAATCCGTCTATACACCAGAGTAAAATAAGCTGCTCCTAATTGAAACGTTGATCCGATGTGAAATGGTGTCGAATTGTAATTAATCGGAGGCTCGGTTAAACGTAACCTTGTGAATTTGAAGTCTGTCTTTGTGAGTGTAAGCAACATGGCAACCACGTGGGAAGCTGTGAGAAAGGAGTTTACGGTACAGGCGTGAAATAAATAGCATTTCAAGGTTGGATAAGGAGAGAGTTAACTAGCACTCAAAAGCAGAATGCTAAGTATTCTTGTATTATGAGAAAAATTAAATATAAAGCAGTGTCTCCAGCCCTCCCACCCTGCTCCAGGGGCGCTCCATCATGGCTGACCCTGTTCTCTGACCCCAGCTCCCAAGGATGGGATATGCGAAGAAAGAATTATACTGTGCAGTAATGTATATGTGACAAACAAAGGCTACTTAACTTAAGTCGCTACGGTATAAGAGAAATAAATCGCAATAAGGCATTTACAGAAAAACAAACTAACCACACCATAATAAAACAGCTTGAATCCTGCTCCTATACTACGAGCCTTGCTACCCTTCCACCTGGTCTCCTGTACACACAGTATATCCACCTTCCTTCTCTCCATCATATCAGCCAGCTCTCTACGTTTCCCTGTCACAGTACCAACATTCAGAGTTCCTATTCTCAGTCCTACACTCTTACCTTTCCTCTTCTCTCTCTGTCTACGCACTCTCCTTCCTCCTCTACAAAAACAACAGTGTTTTATTCTGGTGCAAATTACAGTGTGCCACCCAAACTAGAATATTTCTCACTGGATTATGATACACCCATACATGGTTATGTATAATGTTGTGGCACATCCATGAGACAAGACAGTCCTTGTTTCCACTTATATTAAAGCTGCTATGAAGAGTTGCTTGTGTCATATTACTCCTTGTCTGAGAGTTGGAGACTCAAATGTCCGTTTACAGAAACGACACACATCTTTATATCTGTTTCTAGACAAGCTACAGAAGAACGTGTAAGCTGTTACCATAGAAACGATAACTATGTCTGGTCGAAAGGGATGCTTTCTCTAACAACACTACTGTAGCTGCACTGGAGTACTGGAGTATGGGGAAGAGGGCAGACAGGAGTGCGTTACACCGGAAACATCCAATTGTTTATCCTAACTTTTTTTTTTTGGCTTTTTATTGCCTGTATTAGACATATTTATTTTTAATTCCAATGCGTATTATTTTTAAATTGAATATTCCCTCTGTGTGGGCTAGCTGGGACAATTAGCTGTGAAGTGCGACTCGTGGTGTGAAGTGCTGGAGGTGTGGAGCGCGGTGAGAAGAGCAGCGTTTAATATGCAGCTCATGGAGGCTTCCATCCAACCCTTCCCCTGATCACCGCAAGCCTCCGTGCCTCAGACGGGCATTTAAACCTTCAGGAAATGTTTCATTACACATCACTGCAACTCGAAGGCCTGTTAGGCAGGAGATCACTCAAAAGGTTCAGAAACGGAATCATAGCCTTGGAAAAACTTTACGATATACGGGGTGTCTGAAAAGTCACGAGCCAATGAGAGCAGCAAGAAGAGCAAAAAAAAAATAGATAGATAGATAGACAGACAGACAGACAGACAGACAAAAACGGACAGATGGATAAATAGACAGATAGACAGATGGATAAATAGACAGATAGACAGACAGATAAATAGATAGGTAGACAGATAGATAGGTAGACAGATAGATAGGTAGACAGATAGATAGATAGATAGATAGATAGATAGATAGATAGATAGATAGATAGATAGATAGATAGATAGATAGATAGATAGATAGATAGATAGATAGAGTGAGGGAAATGAAGATATAATGCGACTGTGTTTTTTCATGGAACTTGCTGAACTCTACACTGTCCTGTTTTAAACCCAGAGATCGATAGCACCGAAACCTCGAAACCCACACGAGGTTCTTCGCTGCTCTTTAATGGTCAAGTAATCGGAGCCGCCATTTTTCTTGTCCTATTTGTTTTCGCCGCATTCCTTTTACTGCTTAAAGCACTTCTAGTGGTAAAGCCATGGTGGGAGCAAGTTATTTATTATTCATAAAGACCTGTGTGGAGTTTCTTACAAGGCTCAGTCAATCACATGCATCAAAAAAACCCCAGACGTTTCACTCTGTTCACAATCGCTGAAGCGTGAGGAAGTTCTGGGAATCCATAAAATGGGTCTATAAGATCATTTCAAACCTTAAGTTTAGGAGACTATAAATATATTTCACAAAGACATTACGGAAAGGATTGTGTTTATCGCAGAGATCATTGTTGTGTAATGAGGAAATCTGACTGAAGCTGTCTAAACGTGATTTCCTCACACAGTTAGATAAAGTCACAGACTTAACCCTAAATGCTTACTGAGCTTCCAAACAGATACTGAAGGGGCAGGAATGGGGTTTTTGACTCGCCTCGGCCATTCACAGTGACGCTAATGGACTGTGAGGTCAGGTATGGAGAATAGGCGCTTTAAATGCTTTAAAGTATATACGGTTGGCTACCTTCTCAGATAAGCACGTGTGAGACATCACCCTCCTGGTTGGTAGAGGTCATGTGATTGGGGACAGCTAGCGAGTTAGTAATTAGCAAATGACCCAGTAGGAACGTGGCAGCTTAGTGGTACCACATGCCAACAGGGATATGGTAGCTTAGTGTTTAAGGAGTTGGACTACTGCTCAGAAGGTTGTGAGTTTGAATCCCAGGTCCACCAACCCTGAGCAAAGACCCTTAACCCTCAATTACTCAATTGTATACAATGAGCTGAAGTGGCTCTGGATAAAGGCGTCTGCCAAATGTCAGGAAGTAAATGTGGCGAAAACTTTGAGAGACACATGAAAAAGTTAGAAACTGTATTAGAAATTTTTCTCTAGCACATACCTCATAAACTGCAATAGTGCCTTTCAAAGCATTTGTCCATTTCAGGGAGTGGAGAGACACTTTGCTACTACACAAATATTTAAAATCAACATCTCTGAAATGAGGCTCTAAAATAACACCATACTGAACACAACAGGAAGCGTTTTGATTTCCTCACCCGCTTCGATGACCTTCCTACTTCACTTAGCATGCTCCATGATCCTGATGCACGATATTGACCGTTTTAGACATGAGCTATATTTCAGAATGTGTGAAATTCTCATTAAAAACCTGGAGATGTGAAGTGTGGCGAGGGAAAAAAAACGAACCCAGCAGTGTTTATCAAGCCGCTCATGTTAACATGTCTTTGGGAAAAGGCTTGAGAATCCGATCGAGTGATGATCTCATTTCGCAAACCATTACACGAATCAATAGCGACACCACAGATTGGATTCTATTGCGATATCTGATCTAGTCATACGGTGTTGTGTGCACGAGGGGTCCGAGCTGTGCGATTCGTGTACGGTTTATGCAGCATGCTCATCCTCGTGAGTCACACTGATGTTGAGCTGCATAGAAGAAACGGAAGCCACTGGCTGCGATTATTATTAGTAATTAAAAAAAAACTAAAAAATCCGGGTTGGGGCGAAATGATGAGATGATCATGATCCCAGTGAGTCTAATACACGAGCCAGTCACTCGTCATCTGCATGCAGTCTAAACTCCACACACACACACGCTTTAAAAACACACCCTAGCGTCACGTCCGCACACTTCAGATATCAAACAACCGAAAACAAAGGCATCGTTTTGGACAGAAGAGAGAGACTGCAGGCAAAAAAATAAAAAGACACAGCAAGCACACATCAGATACAGAGAGAAAGAGAATGGAAAAAAGAGAGAGAGAAAGATGAAGCAGATGCACACACACACACACAAAAAAAAAAAGAATCAGATCAAGCAAACCCAAGGCAGACCCTCTTGCTCTTTACCTGACGGTCACGCTTTCTGGACGCCATAGACCAACTGATCTTGTGATTTGTAAGCTAGGGTTCGAAAAGAGGAAGAGGAGGAACAGGAGAAGGAGGAGGAAGAGCAGAAAGAGGCATCAATCAAGAAGAAAGAAGAGGTTAGATCAAGGCCACGTTGCGAGCGGATATTTCGGCTGGTTTGAGGTGTGACTCACGGCCTGGTTCTCCATGCGGGCGAAGATGACGTTGAGCATCTGGGTGAGGGTGGCTTTTGCGGTCGTCTGGTTGATGAGGTTCTTGCTGGCCAGGTAGATGTTGTAGCACGTCCTGACGGCCTGCAGCACCGTGCCCTCGTGGATCTCGATGTGCTGGGAGGTCACCGCCGTCAGCAAGGCCTGGGGACGAAGAAGGAAGAGACATTTATCAGTCTATCACACACGACTAGGAATTACAGTGCCTTGCAAAAGTATCTGCACCCCAGACATTCCATGCTTAATATTAATCAGTCATGATGTGCTTCATTTTATGTGAATGTGTACAATGATAGAAAGATGTCATCACTCTAAGTGATCAAATTATGAATTAAACAATCAATCATGTTGTTGTTCTGTTCGGGGTCGTCACACTGGATCATTTGGTCCCCATGTATTTTTTTCCCTGACGCAACCCTCCCATTTTATCCGGGCTTGGGACCAGCACTGGGAGTCAACTCTTCAAGTGGCTGGGTTGGCCGGGATTCGAACCCGGGTCACAGCAATGATGGCGCGGGATCCTGCTGCTGGACCACCAGGAAGCATCATAAATCACCTTGAATTGATCTGACTAATTCTGAATTTTATTTAATTTATTTTAAATAAAATAAAATAAAATAAAATATTAATTAAAGAAATTAACAAAAAAATGTACAAATATTAACCAAAAAAAATTTAAATAGCTGTAAAAAAATATCCTCTATCACAACAAACATCTAACTTAAAGGTAAAATGAAATAACATTACTTAAAGATGCCTCGGATTAGGTTACATAACAAACCGCCTGAATATTTGCACATATCCTCAGGTTACTAACACCACAACTGGCTCAGTACTATTACCCGGACCAGTGCAGCCCCTACATCA
Organism: Hemibagrus wyckioides; assembly: GCF_019097595.1. Classification (NCBI taxonomy): domain Eukaryota; kingdom Metazoa; phylum Chordata; class Actinopteri; order Siluriformes; family Bagridae; genus Hemibagrus; species Hemibagrus wyckioides. Next base: position 4,489,307 of record NC_080732.1, on the reverse strand, counting down.
TCCCTACGTCACTCCCTTATGTCCCTTTCATTGCGGATCACATGACTACAAGGCTTTTTACCACATCCTGGGAACGTATATATATATCCTATATGACAGACTGCGTTCTGCATTCCTCAGTCTGCTTAAACAATAAAGCTAGTCTTGTCCAGTGACTGTACAAATTTGTCAGTAGGAGTATTTCAGGTTTGGGCAGTTCTTTATAAAAAGGCGAGGTGTGTGTGTGCGCATGTGTTTGTGTGCCCACGCATCGGCTTCCCGTGATGTGACTGGCTTTGGCTTTTAGTTCTGCTGTCAGTGCAGGAACTGCTGGAGTCCCTGCTTCAGTCGGATCACAACGTACACCGCGGCAGCATAAACCACTGTAGCATCTAGGAATAGCTGAACATTTACTCTCTTTCTTACTCTTCTTTCTCTCTACAGTAAGAAGATACAGTTATAATGACAAATACATGATGATTCAATACACTGTTGCTCCGATACGAATCGGCTCGGTACGATTCGATTCGTGTTCGATTCAGTTTAAAAAATAAAAGGTTTTCCACCCTGGGAAAGTCTTCATGACAGACACAGCTTCTAGATAATGTGGTAAGTGATAACAGGAAGTGACTTGTATCAGGTATCGTGGGTGGATTTTATGGCAGTGCTGCAAGTTTAGCAACTAGCAGAGCATTTGTTGAGATTTCCTGCTGAGCTCTTGTTGGAACTGAGGCATATTTTTTGCTCTCTCTCTCTCTCTCTCTCTCTCTCTCCTCACCCCCCACCCTCTGGCTCCATCCCTCCCTCTTTCTCTCTCTCCACGTTGATGTATGAATCTTTCCCGATTTGAAACTGGTCTATTGTTAAAAACAAACAAAATGAAACTGAACTGAAGGAAACCAGTATCACTGACCCCCCCAAAAACATAATACACTATATCCCATAAACACCAAACTTTAACTGAGATCAGCTCTTTCGCAACCAGACGTTATTAAAACCCGTAAAACCTTGCCTCGTTTTACATATACACTCCACCGGAGTGGAATAAAGTCTAAAAGTAGAAGCTGCTTGAACCTTTATGATCTGAAGCTGAACTCCCTCGTCGGTCTGCGGGCCCTGGAAGCAGCCGCAGATCGTCTCGATGATCCTGTCGATGAGCTTCTTCCCCGGCGCGGTGCTGTCCGGGGTGCTGCCCGTCAGGTGCCCATAAGCTATGAGTTTCTGTAGGAGTCAAAGGCACAGGAGCGAAACCTTAAAGCCGGCACAACCAGTATACGCTTACGATATCTAGTGGTTCAGTGGATGAGCCGCTAATCCGTACTTCAACTTATTACTGATTACTGAGATCAGCCAATCATGTGACAGCATGTCGAGAGTGGGTGTTCCTTTTTCTGGTAACTGAGATATCCACTAGCTTAGTGGTTAAGGTGTTGGACTACTGAACAGAGTTCGAATCGAAGCTGCCACTCTTGGGCCCTTGAGCAAGGCCCTTAACGTCTGCCAAATGCCAGAAATGTAAATGATTGGCTTATTGTGATAAAACTCTCTGAAATACACCGTTTGCCGCTTTGCAGTAGGAGAGATGTTTATTTTGTCTGAACCCTGTGACATGTTAGCAACAGGCTCTGAAGATCTCACTGACCTGTAAACAGTCTAGTGACGTGCTGACGATGCGGGGACATTTGGACTGACAGGCTAACTCAAACGGCAGGAAGTACTTATCCGCTTCGATGAAGGTGGTCTTGGATTTGATGGGAGGCAGGGTACTGGAACCCGACTTGCTCTCTCCTGCAGGGGGGCTAAACGAGAGAAGAAAACGAAATGGAACGGACTGCGTCAACAGTCTGGGGCAGAGCAGTCGAGCGGAGCGGCAATCTTTACAGAATTAAATGGTGGATGGGGAAGAAAAAGGAAGCTGGAAGGGAAGTGGGATAAGAATGAGAATGAGAGAGAAAGGGAGGAAAAAAGGTGAGAGACAGAGGAACAGTGGAGGAATCAGAACAGGAGGGAAAGATGACCTAGCCTTTCTTCTCTTCACTCATCAACTCTCCATCACTCCCTCCCTTTCTCTCCTCTCTTTCACGCTCTCTAACTCTCTCTCACTCTTCCCCCTCTGTATTTCCCTCTTTTTTCCTCTCGCCTACCCTCTTTCTCCAATTCTTTCCCTCTCCTTCACTCTTTCACCATGTCTCTTTATCCTTCTCCCTCTCTCTTTCTTTCTCCCCATGTCTCTCTCTCTCTCTGTCTCCCCCGTCTCTCTCCTTCTTTCTTTCCGTCCTTCTTTCACCCCTGCAACTTTCACACTGTCTCAATATCCCGCTCCCTCTGTTTCTCTCTCTCTCTCTTTCACTCATTTCTTCCCTCTTTCATCCCTCAAACCTTTACACTGTCTCTTTATCCTTCTCCCTCTGTCTCTCTCTCCCTCCCTCCCCTGTCTCTCTTGTTCACTCTTTCCTTCCCTCTTTCATCCCTGCAACTTTTACACTGTCTCTTTATCCCTCTCCCTCTGTCTGTTTCTTTCTCTCTCCCTCCCCCTCTGTCTAAACTTTCACACTGTCTCTTTATCTCTCTCTCTCTCTCTCCCCCCTCTCCTTTATCCTCACTCATTAATCCGGTGACAGAAGGATTTGCCCCGTCACGTTTTTAATTGTTGGAAATGGAGCTTTAACTGGATCACCAGGGAGTAGAAGACAGCTGAACCTCATCCCTGTTTTAAAAAAGATGAGTGGAAATCTATCTTCATGTTAAAATAAGAAAAAGAGGGATTTAAGATATATACGAGGGTAAGGAAATGTGATGTGAGAAAAAAGACGTCAAGCTGTTGTATTACAATTATGCCATTTGAGAGGAAAAAAACAAAACACATCCAAGCTTCGCTCACCTTAATTTCTCCGATTCTGCTTTTATTTCCTCTGCAGAAGACAGAAAACACGAGAGACACAGGATCAGCAACAAATAAAGCAAATAAAATGTTCAGTGACACAAAAGCATTCAAACCAAATCAACAGAGACGTTCCTGCATTTTCTCTTCTCCCAATTTCAGCTCCTCATGACTTGTTTGTTTTATTTGATTGATTGATTGTTTGTTTTCGAAACTACCTGAACGCAGAACTGAATAAAATACCGTAGCGAGATATCAGACGTGACGGATGCTACAGAGAGAAAGATCGCGATACGGCGCTTAGGATTCCACACCGATGTTCTGGCTCGGGCTGTGTGTTTATGCTGCGAGCGACTTCACAGATGGAAAGCCATGAAAAGCTCAACTCAAGAGAAGGATTCACAGGGAGGTGCGAAGAGACAGAAGGAAGAGAGGGAATGAGACGAAGGCCTCCGATTCGAACTGAAATGAAATCGATGAAAAGCGCTTGACGGCTGTCTTCACGGACAAAGACGGGATTTAATTAGGCAGAGATTTCCGATGCGGCTTCTGCACGCGGTGATCGTCAGCCCGAGGATTCCAGCGATGGAAAGAGAAAGGTCAGCTGTCGAAGTCTGAGAGTCTGAGTAACACGGCAGTACAGAGATCAGGGCCTGACCTCAGCCTGGACGCAGGTAGAGCAGTAGTCATTACCCGGGTCAGAGGAGGCCGATATGACAGAAATATCATATTGTGATACGTCAATGTATTTCATAGATACAGTATATGTGATTACAATATGTACAGCCATAAATAAATAAATAAAAAAAATAAAAATTATTCATATATTAAAATTCATATATAAACATTAACAGAAATATATAATAGTTTTTTTTAAAGTGATGTTAGTTATTTTGAAACTTTTTTTTTAACAGATTTATTTATTTATTTACTTATTTATTTGCAAGAATTGACTGGAGGCAGCAATCTGTCATTCAAAATACAATATGTATTATACAGCAACAAGCAACAAAATAAATATACATCATATATAGAACATAAAACATAAAATTCTATAGCAAAATCAATATTATATATATATATATACATACACACACACACACACACACAACATTGTTGCTTGTTGCTTATTGTATTTTATTAAAACTTTATTAACATTTTTAATGACAAATCAGCTGCCTTCAATCAATTATCGCAAATAAATAAATAGATCTGTAAAAAAATCCTAAATTTTAGCATCCGTTTAAAAAAAAACAATTAGAGGTTTTACAAATTGTTACAATTTTTTTTTTTACAAACAAATTTATGATCAATAAAAAAATACAAAAATAATAAATTCCACTCAACTTTTAACATCTTCCGAGATTAAAGACTTCAAACCAGTAGAAAACTTATTATATGAAATAATTTTATAATTAAATAATATTAAATCAGCCGCCTGCATCAGTTTGTTAGAAATCAAATGAAATCAGCTAGTTCTAACCGGTTTGGAAAATAAATAAATAAATAAATAAATAAATAAGTAAATGTAATAATAATAATAACTATTATTATTAATAATAATAATAACAATTCTAAAAATATTTAACACCTAACAATCATTATACTAAGATAAAAATTATTTCTACATTAACATTCTTTAAAAAATTTGCAAAATTGTACTAATTATCCGTTTGCAGAGAAATGAATATTAAAGAAACGAAAAATTTTTTATCAACATTTATGAACATATATATTTATACATTTTAAACTCCTTATAATGTGCATCTCTTTATCTAAAACACTTTTATCTCCGTCTCAGTTTTAAGCTGTAGTATGAATAATTTTTTTACTATTTGAAAAGGCACATAAATTGTTTTGCAGGCAGTTTGTTTGCAATCTTAGGTATCAAGATAAGTATTGTGTAAAACATCGTGTCCTTAGCGATTATCTGGTGTGTGTGTGTGTGTGTGTGTGTGTGTGTGTGTGTGTGTATGTATATAAGCTGTCTCCTCCAACACTCTGGTCACGTATTGAATCTGTCACTTTAATTGCATTTCCCATAGTGCAGAACTCTCATTCCTTTCTAAATCAGGAGGCTTGTAACGCGTTTTTATTGAGCACATACACTACATTTCTCTTCTTGTTGTATTCTACATGTTTATAAACTAGATGCTGACACGCTGTAGCATCTCTCGCCGGTCCTCGTCAAAATCCAATGAAACTGAGCTGCTTTTTCGTTCCTAAGCCAGCGCGCCGAAGCCGTTTCAGACAGAATGCTCGGTGTTTAGAGACATTAACCTGTTATTGCTAAATATATTATTCATTAAGAGAACCTGTTAAAGTTTAAATCATAATGTGGGGCGGTTTGGGAACAAATCCATCTCATTAGAAAATGTGATTCTGCAACTGGGAAAAGAAACACGACATGGTTTCCGCTTAAAGTGAACAATAAAATGTTGTGCTTTTAAAAATAAATCAACTCCTTGCCGTCTGCTACGGCTTTAACAGCTAAGATCCTAAGGTTCTGAGAGATCCGGTGCACTCGGGACATTCACGGGATCGTTTTAAACTGCGCTCGGAAGCCGGAAGTTCTGACGAGATTCCATGTCAAGATAACTACAGCTACTGAGTTCTGCACATTTTTGCATCAGTTATGACAGGCACAATGACAAAGACAAATGATTCCTTAAAATGATTCCTTAAATAATTGTTTAGACCATTCCTTAACAAACTTGATATGTTTCTTCAGTCCCTTGAATTGAATCTTTTTTCATTTCCTGACTTACTCATGACAGGCACAGTGACAAAGCCAAATGATTCCTCAAATGATGCTGCAAATGATTCCTTAAAATGATTCCTTAAATAATTGTTTAGACCATTCCTATAACCTACTGGATACGTTTCTTCGGTCCCTTGAATTTAATCTTTTTCATTTCCTGACTCACCCATGACAGGCGCAGTGACAAAGCCAAATGATTCCTCAAATGATTCTGCAAATGACTCTTCAAACCACTCCTATAACATACTTGATATGTTTCTTCAATTTCTTTGAATTATGATCTTTTTTATTTCCTGACTCAGTCATGACAGATACAGTGACAAACCCAAATGATTCCTCAAATGACTCCTCAAATGATTTATCAGACCATTCCCACAATGTACGATGCACTTCTTCAGTTCCTCGACTTGCAGATCTTCACATTTCTTGACTTAGTTATGTCACTGCACAGCAACAAATCCAAATGATTCCTCAAACGATTCCTCAAATGATTGCTCCAATAAATGGAGAAAGAAAGTGAGGTATAAGTGTGGATTCATCATATGACCTCTCATAAGAGGAGGTACCTCTGATGAAAGTATGCAGCTAGAGCAGTTAGCTCGCTTTGCTAATCTGCCAACGAAGCACTTCTCCAGTCCACTTCAGAGAAAAAGAGATCACATCATACACATGCTTACTGAGTTTCTGGAACTGCTATATGAACCACTGGCTTTGAGCTGCAGGAGAAACCAAATTCTCTTCTTATCCACACACACACACACACACACACAACACTGCAGCCTTGGCAGCTCTCCAGCACTCACATTAACAGCCAAATGATGGAAGAGAATACACACACACACACACACACACACACACTAAAAATCTACTGTGTCAGGCCAAGGCTTTAAGAGTTCTTCAAGGCCCTGCATGCAACATGACTGATAACAATAACAAAATCCACAGCCACGTACACAATGCCAAGAGGAACGTCCCTTCCGTAGCTTGTCATGTTGCCAAGAAACCAGAACCTGCAAAGCCTCCTTTCCTGAAGTCCCAAAGTGGAAAACAATCAGTTATGCATCATTTGCATTTATTCTACTGTGTGTTGTTCTTTTAGCCAATGCTGGCTGTTAGAGATACTCATTTCACTTGGCTCATAAATAATCATTATAAACAATTTAATCATACAGAATAAATACATTTAAAAAAAGACAAGAAACTGAAGATTTCTAGTTTTCAGGTCCAGGAGGGAAGTTAAAGGAGAAGTTCACATCCAGAACAAACAGCTACAAATAATTTCCTCACCCCCTCATCATCATGTCTTTCTTTCTTCAGTCGTGAATAAATGATGTTTTTTGGAGGAAAACATCACAGGATTTTTCTCCATATAGTGGACTTTGATGGTGCCCACGAGTCTGAGCTTCCAAAATACAGTTTAAATGCAGCTCCAAAGAGCTCTAAACCTCGGTCCCAGCCCAGGAAGAAGGATCTTATCGAGACACACCATCGGTCATTTTCTTAGAAAAAGTAAAAAATTTTATACTTTTTAAGCACAAAAGCTCGTCTAGCGCTAACTCTGGGATGCATGTCCGCGACACTACGTACTACGTCTGAAGGTCATGTGTGATGTAGGCGGAGCTACAGACCTAGTGTTTACTAGTGTGGAGAAGGAGGAGCTCCGCCTACGTCACGCGTGACCTTGTAGACGTGATTACGTAGTACGTAGCATCGCGGACGAGCTTCCCGGACCTAGAGCTAAACAAGATTTGTGGTATTTTTTTTTTTTCTAAGAAAATGACCGATGGTGTGGCTAGATAAGATCCTTCTTCCTGGGCTGGGATCGAGGTTTAGAGCTCTTTGGAGCTGCATTTAAACTGTATTTTGGAAGCTCAGACTCACGGGCACCATCGAAGTCCACTATATGGAGAAAAATTCTTCCAAAAAACATCATTTCTTTACGACTGAAGAAAGAAAGACATGACGACGAGGGGGTGAGGAAATTATTTCTAGATGTTTGTTCTGAAATCTTTGTCCTTTAATATTCCTAGCTGTGTGGTCAGGAACTGCTTGGAGGCAGTGGCAATCGCAACACGTTTTTGATATTAAAACTGAAGAAAGAGATTTTTTATTTTGGAGGTAAATAAGCAGAAGAATCAAATAATACATCTGAATAATGAGCAGAAAATAAACAAATCATAAAATGAGCACTTTGTGTCCCACTGGATGGAGTAGTTAGACAAACCAGTCCAACTTCGCTGTCAAAACCGTCAGACATTTTGCTGTCAAACCTGCCAAAGTCGATCTTCTTCCCTTTCTCTCTCTCTCTCTCTCTCTCTCTCTCTCTCGTGTCTGAATTATAAAGCTGATAGATGTGAAACATCACCAAAATCTCATTTCTTCTCCAAATGTCATCCTGCTCAAGGCGCACTGCCCTCTCCACCGCACAAGAGCAGCGTCTATTCACCTGTTCAGGTCCATTTGAAACTCAAAGGGGCGTGAGATAGACGCTTGACAACCTCTACCCCCCCCCCCTTTCTCCTCCCCCCCGTCACTTAAAGGAAGTGCTTTCCTGTTCTTTCTCTAAGGTGTAAATTTGAGTGATCGTGGAAAAAGGAAGAAAAAATAAAATAAATAAATAGCGAATGTCTCCTGTGGTTCCGGTTCTCGTTCGCTTCAGTGCATAGCTTTGACATTTAACGGAGGAGGAAGAAGATAAACAGGCAGCTTTGTGTTTGAGTGGAAAAAAAAAAACGTGACACACGTCCCAGAGGTGTTAGTAAATGAGATGCTTGAACCGGTCTCACCTTCACGTAAGTTCGAGCTCACGCGGGACGGTTTTATCTCTCGAGTTAATTCAATAAACTCGACAGGCTGGCAGCCTGGAGAGCGACCTGCAGTCACCAATGTTTTACACTGAACATCAATTAGCCAATGAGCCCACACCACACACACAGTCTGCTACATCTCCATCTTCAGGGGAAAGATAAACAGCAGGTCCAGGCGAAAGCAGCGCAGTGCGCCACGAGAGGAGCAGCTGGGAAAGCAAAGAGGGTAAACACACACACTACACACACCACACACACACACACACACACACACACACCTCGGCTACAGCAGCCCAGCCTGCTGCCTCTGTAACGAATCAAATGCCAACCTGTCAGTCCAAACACGAGTGTGATAATGAGACAGCAGGAAGCAAAGAGCTGGGCTTTCTCTCTCTTCCCTCTCGTCAATGTTAAAGCAATGGAATGGTGCGGAAAACAAAAAACATATGCATTGATGAGAGCTCAAAGGAATACGACCAGACTGGTTTGATGCTACGGTAGCGCAAATAAATGACTCTGTACAGCTGAAAAGCATGTCAGGAAAGCAGAGTCTACATCAGGTTAATCAGACAGCAGTCCTAAGCTGAAGGGCTTTTAATGGATTTGTGCTTTCAGCTTGAACAAAGACTAAATCTCTGCGCTGAAGCCGAGCTGAAACCACAAGGGGGGAACGCTGTGACATCCTGCTCTTTTCTTTTCCTTTCATGCGCTTGCTTGAGTAAATAAATATCCAGGATGATGCCATTCTTTGTAGCAGCTGGGCCTAGATATTGAAGTCCCCTGGTATTAAAAGTTATCACCTTGTTCGGATAACTGGCACAAAGCAGTCCGGGGAAAGAATATACAGTCCACAGAGCGACACGCAGGCGAAACCGCTGACTAACAAGCGGAGGTGTATGCCGAGGCTCGGCTCGGAGCTCTGCTGTGTTTCTACTGTTCTCCTGAGGGAAGGGATGTGATGCATTCAGTCAACTGGACCGAAGAACCGAGCGCTCTCCAGGAGTCGTACAGGAACAGGCTGTGGACTAATAAGTAAAGAAAACGACGCAGAGCTGCTGTTACACAAAACCTAACACCTTCTGACCAAGCCAATACAACAAATCAACAGAGATATGCTAGAAACTGTATTTATTATCCATATAGGTGTACACAAACAAACCAACATGGAAACTCATACTGGCATGAATTTTTCATTCTCTGTGCTTAAAAAAAAAAAAAACCCAAAACAGACCAGCACAAAATTTTCCGCAAGATTCTGCGTGTCTATATCGGTCTACATCACACACACCACACACCCACAGCATAGCAGCTGAAGCTGAATGGGAATCGATCCTGTAACCTTTCGGTCTCCTATGAGCAATTTTACTATTATTATAACATAAAGCAGAGATGCTTTCGAGAAACTGGGTTTAGTCGAGGAACAGGAAGTGCAGATTCCGTCACGTATGAGGATGTTAAGACCTCATGATGGCGTGGCATCAAAATGCCAAGGCGATCTGATGGTGCATTACTAAGCGTTAAGTGTTTTATAAAGGGTTATTACAGCTTTAAGCAAGTAATGGTGGTTGATGTGTTCCCAATGTCTTCTCGCTCGCTGCTCATCCTCGGTGTCAGAGAGAGACTAGTGCTATTCGGGGTTCAGTCATGATTCAATCCATTTGATTCATATTAATGGCTTCATGATTCAGTTTGATTCAATTAATGAGACTGGTTTCACAATTCAATCCACTTGATTCACATTAATGGCTTCATGATTCAGTTTGATTCAATTCATGATACTGGTTTCACAATTCAATCCATTTGATTCACACTAATGGCTTCAGTTTGATTCAATTCATGATGCTGGCTTCATGATTCAATCCATTTGATTCACATTAATGGCTTCATGATTCAGATTGATTCAATTCATAAGACTGGTTTCACGATTCAATCCATTTGATTCACATTAATGGCTTCATGATTCAGTTTGATTCAATTCATGATACTGGCTTCATGATTCAATCCATCTGCTTCACATTAATGGCTTCATGATTCAGTTTGATTCAATTCATAAGACTGGTTTCACGATTCAATCCATTTGATTCACATTAATGGCTTCATGATTCAGTTTGATTCAATTCATGATACTGGCTTCATGATTCAATCCATCTGCTTCACATTAATGGCTTCATGATTCAGTTTGATTCAATTCATGATACTGGTTTTATGATTCAATTCTATTTGACTCACTGGCTTCACAATTCAATTCTATTTGATTCCTGATATTTGTTTTAACAAATCAATTCATTTCGACTAATGATTCTGGCTTCACAATTTAATTCAGGTCAATTAGATTCATGATACTGGCTTCATGATTCAGTTCAATTCTTGACACTGACTTCATGATGTTTGAAAGCTACTGAAGAGCTGTTTTTAAATGGTTATAACATTGTTGTAGAAACCTATAACCAATAACACGTCGGTCCTTTTCAGACGCTTCACAATTCGTAGGTTTTCCATGAAAGAGCTCACGTGACTGAATCACGTGACTAGCTTCGCATTAGATGTAGAATTAACATGACACTGATGTCCATGATGTGACTCTCATGTCCATGGTGCATGCTTGTGTGTGTGAGAAATGAAACATATATGTATTTGCACAGTCATATTTTTTTCGCACTGTAATCTTCCCGAGCTTTCAACACTTCTGAAGAAAGTTAGAGCCGACCTCTGGACAATTTTTACCTAGACTATGAACTTCACAAAGTTCACAGAGTGTAACCGTCACACACCGTAACTCAAAATGATGTCTTGGTCCTGTTTGGAGCAGATGAAGGTGAATACGATGAGGCTTGGGCTTGAGCCACGTCTGGAACGGCAGACTACTGCTGACTGGATGTTTTTATGGCAGAAAACACATTATGAAGATTTGGGCTTAAGACGCCGTTATGCCGGAGAAAAATAATCAAGTTCAGCCGCTTTACGTCCGCTGACTCCTTAAATAAACGTCGAAAATCATACTAACCAGAAACAAACATCAGAAAGAGGGCAGTGTGAATAAAACTTATAATGAAGCAACACCTTCTGACTAATGAGGACAGCGCTGTGGTACAATTCAAATGCTAACCATTTTGGACTTTCATCATTCCCACTACACTCTCTGCAGTTCATTTTCCACTCCGCGGTGCATGATGGGACAGTTAAATGTCTCCCGTGATCAATGTGCACTACTTTTATTCCTAGTTCTCGGTGGGAACACGCTAGACGCTGATGTACGCTCAGAGACGGTACGAGCGCAAGCAAGCGATTTGAGACAGCGCTTATAAATTTCCGGGCCTTTTCCGCTGCGTTTGCTTCCTGTTGGGAATGAGAATTTAGGTGCTTTCTCCGACAACACGCTCTGTTGCTATAACCTTCAACATCCTCGCTGTCCAAATCGGTCCGTCACGTGCGGTCGATAGAAATTATCCTGCTAGCATTATCGGTGCTTTGGTGCTGCTGTCAGCGTTGCTCTCACTAGCGGTCACATACGAGGCACGGTGTCTGTACAGCGCCTCTGCAATCAAATAAGCCTTTTTACATATTTCAAAAACTGAGACGCCTTCCTGGAACCTTTGCGTCTAAACGCAAACAGGACGACCCAGGCGCTGTATCGATCTTCTGGGAACATGTACAGACTCTGGACGCTGGAATCGGTCAGACTTTCACCAGATAGAGTAGAAACAAAAGCATCACAAAACCACTTGTGCCTTGTTCAGGGGCCCAGCAGTGGCACCTGGGATTCAAGCTCACAACCTTCTGATCAGTAGTCCAACATCTTAACCACTAAGCTAACACATCCCCTGACATTTATCCTAATCAAGCAACTGAGTGCTTGTTTAAAAGTGATAGTTTGGCAACTTTATGGTCATTAGTCCAGCATCTCAACCGCTGAACTACCAAAAGTTATCACAGTGAACCACGGGTTATTGTACATTATTACAGCTGGACAAATTGTTACCCTGGTCAACCAGGACGATATCTCATAAGGTAGTAGCCTGGATCACGATTCACGACTCAAAGGATATAGAGAATGTACACTGATCAGGCATAACATTATGACCACCAGCCTAATATTGTGTTGGTCCCTCTTTTGCTGCCAAAGCAGCCCTGACCCGTCATGCACTGTGTATTCTGACACCTTTCTATCAGAACCAGCATTCAGCAATCTGAGCAACAGTAGCTCGTCTGTTGGATCGGATCACACGGGCCAGCCTTCGCTCCCCACGTGCATCAATGACCCTTGACCGTCCATGACCCTGTCACTGGTTCACCGTTGTTCCTTCCTTGGACCACTTTTGATAGATACTGACCACTGCAGACCGGGAACACCCCACAAGAGCTGCAGTTTTGGAGATGCTCTGATCCAGTGGTCTAGCCATCACAATTGTCCCTTCGTCAACCTCGCTCAAATCCTTACGCTTGTCCATTTTTCCTGCTTCTAACACATCAACTTTGAGGACAAAAAGTTCACTTGCTGCCTAATATATCCCACCCACTAACAGGTGCCATGATGAGGAGTTTAAGAATAATAATAAACAGATCTCTGGAATGACCCTAGAAATGCTCCTCCAGTGCCCTGTGTAAGGTTACATGAGTTGAGCCTACATCTGGGCATTTTCTCTACTCTGTATACAATTGATCCAGCTTGATAATTAGTTTCAGGAGCTGAAAAGGTGAAGATCCGGTGTTCCCTCTTGCATCCACACACACTCCGTAATCGGCAGCTGCTCACGGTTAAGGAGGAGGTGGAAAAGCGTCTGTGTGGACTGTGAAGCAGAAGCTGCAAAGCAGCAATTACACTTGGACAGACGAGGCAACATGTGGGTTGTGAAAGTGCACTCGTATGTGGTGTGGATAATTACACTGCTGCTGCTAGAAGAATGTTTTGGGATGTCTTTTTTATTTAAATGCACATGCTCATATACATATGTATGTGTGTATGTGTGTGTGTGTGTGTGCGTCTGCAGACGCTCAAATAATGTTAAATTTACTACGTCTAGAATGATTACACTGAGCTATAAAGCAGCAGCCAGACCACACAGTGCCGTCCTTTTCTTTCTGGCTAAAGATTAACAGCGGAGTAAAAGCAAACTGACCGGCATCTGTCCACACACACACAGTCTCGTCGACATCTTTATTGTTTACCCTGTAGTGCCTCTATTGTAGTGATTCGAGGTTAGGCTCCAGCCGTGTTTCCCGTCGGCTCCGTGTCGTCTAACGCTCCCCTGAGCCTGCGATTCGTGTTGATTCAGTTTTTCTCATTAACTTGTGCTGAAAGTATGATTAATTCATCACGCCCTGGAGATCGGATGAAATACAGTAGCTGGGCGATGGTGCATTATTTATCCCGTGTGACAACAAACGTGTCTGCAGTCTCCAGATTTTCACCAGTTAATAAAGCCGATATAAAAATATTTTACACGCCTTCACTAACAAACGTTCCGTTCAGTTCTGGTCAGCAATGCCGTGTGATTAAGTTAGGAAAGGGCTACGGCTAGCAGCCGAGGTAACAGCGCGACATGTTTACAACAGCAGCGGATTACACAGCCAGAGGGTTTTCGGCGTCCCCCGAGAGAAGAAACGGAGGTTGCTCTAGCACGATTTAGGACGGGTCCAGAGGGACCAGGTTTGCGAAATCCAACCTACATTTTTGGGTGATGATGAAACCTGTTAAGATGTGGATTGGTTACCAGCCATCTGATCAACATTTTGGATTTCTAAAGGGGAAAGATTTGTGAAAGAAGACGGCTTTAATCGTCACATATACGTTACAGCATGGTGAAGTCGTGTTCTTTGCATATCCCGGATTTTTAGGATGTTGGGGTCAGAGTACAGAGTCAGTCATGATACAGTGCCCTTGAACTAGGAAGTGTTAAGAGCCTTGCTCAAAGGTACAACAGTGCAGGTTATTGGTGCTGGAGCTTGAACCCTGATTCAGTAACCCAACTGTTGAGCCATCACTGCCCTTAGGTTTTCTAGTTAGGAAGCTGAGGTCAGAGCACAGGGTCAACTATGATAGGATAGAGCAAGGTGCATTCTCAGGAGCAACTATGATAGGATAGAGCAAGGTGCATTCAACAGTCATCCAAGGCTCATTGATGCACGTGGGGAGTGAAGGCTGACCCGTGTGATCCGATCCAACAGACGAGCTACTGTTGCTCAAATTGCTGAAGAGATTAATGCTGGTCCTGATAGAAAGGTGTCAGGATATACAGTGCATGATGGGTCAGGACTGTTGTGGCAGCAAAAGGGGGACCAACACAATATCAGGCAGGTGTTATGCCTGATCGGTGTGAAAAGTGGAATACTTTTCTTCGCAGGAAGTTGAGGGTCAGAGCACAGGGGCAGCTATGATACAGCACCCCTGGAGCAGAGGGGGTTAAGGGCCTTGCTCAATTGCCCAGGAGTGGCAGCTTGGCAGTGCTGGGGCTTGAACCCTTGATCTTCCAATCAATAACCCTTACATCTGATCAGGGTCTTCGGAATCAATCTAAATGGTCGTCACAGCCTCTAGTAAAGACCCCTGCTGTTGAAACGAAGGTGATTCTCTCATCCCCCTCACCCTGTTGCATGAGATACTGAAACCCAGTGTGCTATTAAACTGAGTCAACATCAGCCATCGAATTCAATTCGGTATCGTCTTCGGACCACGTGCTCGGTTTAGTTAAACAGCCTTTGGATCTCTTCTCCTATAAGTTCTCCTCCATTCACACAAACTCATTTCATTTCACTCTCCTTATTCACTCTGTGCATGAACTTTAATGATGTCCTCCAAAGCCTCTCTCTCTCTCTCACTTACAGATGAATCAGACTACAATAAAAGAGTAAAAGTGACCTGAGGTTAAAAAAAAAAAAAAGAAACGACTAAACTTTACAACAGGAATGCACACCCCGAGCAGCTCATAAATATACACAAGCCGCGTATTTCGAACCTTGTTTTAGACGGTACTGAAATACGCTGGCGAGTCGAGGAAGTTTGGATCTCCGTGCCGCTGCCTTAAGAGCCGTGACACTGTTATGAATAAGACATGGAAAGACCTGCGGTGACGGAATGAAAGAGGAACGAGGTGATCAACATGACCGATGAATAATGAATGAGGATAGGCCGAGTGTTAGGATAGAATTTGTCTGCTTTATTTATTTAGAAAAATAATTAAAATAAATAAATATAAATAAATAATAATAAATGAAATAATAAATAAAATAAATAAATAAATTTAAAAAATACCAGCATCTATAGCTAACAATTATATTTGATCTAGAATACTGTGGAGAACTATTATATGTATTTAGACCATATAATCCACTATAATAAAAAAAAAATATATATATATATATATATATATATATATATATATATATATATATATATAAAATAAATATTTAAAAAATGTATTAATATTAAATTAATTAATAAAAATATTTAAAAAGTAAATATAAAAATATTTCTACTTTATAATAGATATTTCTTCATAAATATTAGAGAAAAATCCGCACACCAGAAATTCTGATGTAGTTTAAGCCTATATCTCAAATTCTGATCTCTAAAATGTGTAGACATGCATCCTGAGAAGAAAAAACAAAGAAAGAAAGGGGGGAGAAAAAAAAAAGCATGCGCTTTCCCTGTTTTGTAAGAGCTCATTGTGTTGATGAACAAAAGAAGCTCTGAGAGTCTCAGGTTCAGCGCTGTAATCTATAGGGTACCTGACCCCGATTAAAGGGACCGTGTCACCTGGACGGGTGGCAGTGGAAACGGCCGTCCTTCACTCAGACGATTCCTGAATTGAAGGCATTTGTTTCGACAAAATGAAGCACGCATACGCAAAACAGTTCGGAATCTCCTTCTTCTGAACCATTTTCCAGTCCGGCTTTTGTATGATGAGATGTACTAGGAAGCAAATCATGTGAAAAAAAAAAAAAAAACAGGAAGTGATTATACGTCAAATATATTGTTTAGAAAGGAACTGAAGTTGAAAGGAACGGAGTAGAGAAGTACGAGATGAGAGCATTAAATAAACAATGGAGACCAAAAAAATCATTAAAAAAAATAAACAAAATAAATATTATTTTTAAATATTTTATTCAAATAAAATAAATGTTTTTTATTATTATTGAACTTTTTTTTTTTTAAATAATAAAACTAATATATGTTAAAATAAATCTTGTTTTCCAATATTATGTTTATTTAAAATATAAACCAGGATGTTTTTATTTATACGGATAAAACGGAGGGAAAAAGTATATTTTAAAAAGATTAATGTATGTAAAAACCTCTCATTAATGATCAAAATCATACAGCGCTCACGGGACTGAGATTTCAGCGAGCCACTGATTTGGATTCGTGACTTTTATGACATCATAACTCACTTGGGAACACCTTGGTATCTCACTTGGTCTGACTTTGAAACCATTAGTGTGACATCACCGGTTTTCTAACACCACTCCAGATTGGATCGCTGTCACGCCCCTAATTCACAAGTAACTCATTAACTCCAACCCTGTGCA